>NC_067240.1:18840000-19140000 GCF_019924925.1 Ctenopharyngodon idella | reverse complement strand
GTCTACGTGACATCACCGTTGTGACCTAATCGAGAAGCGTTATTTTGTTCGAGATTGCAGCTTCAACGGTTTACACGCGACGCAAGCGACGAAATAATAACGAAATAAAACACTGAAAGACAGCAGAGGAAATATCAGCGCAATTATCTGAAAAGAAACAAGTTTTTCCTCCAAAGGTAACAAAGGAAAACACATTCTTTGCATTTTCTATACAATACACGTTAACCAAATAAAATGTCTTTCGTCCTAGAAATATTTAGTGTCATTTGCTAGTGAATATGTTTGTTTTTTGGTTCTGTCAAACATTGACTACTAAATGGTAGGGTTGGTAGTCTTCAGGGTCTTACCGCCCCTCCATTTCCTCTACATACTATGGCGCACAAGTAATATCTCTTGACCATGATGACATAAAGCTTTTCTATTATTAGGTATTGTAAGATATGGAAGATATAACGTATTATTCAAGTTTTTGTGTTTGTATTGTAAACTAATGTGTTTTCATAATGTGTGTGTCGCACATTTATTCGCGTGGGTGAATAAGATCCTGACCTTTGCTTGGCAGCAGGTGAACAGTCATCTTGTTGTGAATGAACCAAATCCAGAGGAGTCGCCTGATTCGTATTATCACTGCAGTTTTTGTAACACTACTGCATTCACCGTCAGAGAGAGTGAGGCTTGTTAATGTATAGGCCAAAAACAATAGATGTGCTTGTAACTTATTATCATCATCAGTTCAGTTCGGACTCAGCTCAAGTAATTTCAGATGGTGTGTCTAGTTTAGCTAGTTATCAGCTTGTACTGTGATTCTTAAAATATTTTGATTAGTCATTTCCCCTTTTATTTTCAGAGCAAGTTTGTGAAATGTTTCCGGTATCTTTGAGTGTGTGAATAATAAATTGGAACATTGAAGTATAATGTATCTGCTTGCAGGCCCCTAAAACACATTAGTATTTGTACGTGTAACATATGTAAGTGGATATGCCTGTTAAATTATACATTTTAAGGGTTTGCAGAGCAAAGATTAAACGTACAGGTATGAATTATGATTATAGGACAATATTGTCATGATCCATAACAATAAAAGTGTGTGTGTAGATTTGCTGTGTGTATCAGTGGTTTCATTCAGCATTGTCTCTGTGTTGTTTGAGCAATGCATTGCCAGCTTGTTCCATTAAGAGCCATTAAGTTAATAATTTACCATCACTGAGTCAAGAGAGCACTGTTTGACTTCAGCTAGATCAAATCCTGTCACCGCTATTGTAAGTGTATTTGTCAGTGCTGATGCTATTTCCATGGACAGAATATTCCTGTTAATGAGCCTTAATATTCACTGATAATATAAAGAGGTGTTTTTGGCCCATGTACTGGGTGATATTTAGAAATATGACTCATCATATGATGCATTCAATGATTCAGATAGAGATTGCCTCCTATTTACAACGTTTTTTTTCCCAAAACAGTAATTTTGAATAAATAACAGAGACTGCAGTCAAAGTAGACAGCTTAATGTCATATTTAATTTGACTGAAAGATCTATATGACTACTTCTGTCTCTCATTGTCTTTTGTGTCAAATTAAATATGCTGTTGATTCTCAATAAGGTCTATTGGTTAATCTACCAGTTTTTTTAATCTCTTGAACATTGTTATGTATATTTATGTGACATACACTATTGTTTAAAAGATTAGGGGCTGTACAGTTTCCACAAAAATATTAAGCAGCACAATTGTTTTTAACATTGATAATAATAAGAAATGTTTCTTGAGCACAAAATCAGCATATTAGAATGATTTCTGAAAGATCATGTGACACTGAAGACTGGAGTAATGATGCTGAAAATTCAGCTTTGATCACAGGAAGAAATTACATTTTATAACATATTAAGTTAAGTTAAAATAAGTTATTTTAAATTGTAATATTGTTTCACAGATGTTGAAATTAAATTTAAAAAATCTTACAAACCCTTAAAACAGTAGTATAGTTGTACACCTAGATAGATGCATAGACTGTTAAAAACAAGCAAACAAAAAAGGATAAATGCACATTTAAATTTTTTTTAAAAATTGCAATAATTAACTGCTGAATAATACATTTCGTAAGATTAAGAAGATGAGAGAGCCATTGGTGCACTTGATGTCATGTGTCTTAAACATGTTGTCTTTTGTATTATCTTAATGTAACAACTGAAACTGCAACAGGAAGTAATTATAATTTTTTCATTGTTTTCTCCCAGGTAGCCAGCTCAGTTCCGTGTAGATGAATTATGAGCAGCCTCCCCCCTACACAGGGCCTGGCCCCACCGCTCCAGGATACCCCCCTCCCACCGCTACCGGATACCCTCCTCAGGGATACCCTGCACAGCCGTACCAAGGTTATCCAGTAAATACAGACCAGCCCAACCCTGGTTACCCGAACTACCCTCCAGGACCCCCTGGGTCATATCCGGTCCAGCCAGGATACCAGGGGTACCCACAACCACCGTATGGAGGCCCAATGTATGGGGAACCTCCTAAAAACACTGGTAAGATTCTTGATTTCCTTGTGTTGAACATTCTCATTTACACAATCATTGGGTTAGTTTCACTCTCATTTCCTCATAAACATCCTTATTTGTAACAGTGGGGTCAACAGATTTACACAAAACACAGCTATTACAGTTACTGGAAATTTTTGTTGCTCATACTTTCTGCAACAGTTGTGTAATCATTTTAGCTGTATTATTTTTAGTTGTTAAACTAAGTTTAATATGAAGTTAACGCAGGTCAGAGGATTACAGTATGTTTAGCTTCTGTGACCTACTAGGTTTTTAAATTAAGTTTTACTTAAATAATTAAAGTCTAATGGACTCTCACATACAGTGGGGACCCTCTGAGAACACTTTGAAAACATGGAAAATCCATACCAATACTAAGACATTATGAAATTCATGTTGATGTTTCAATTTATTGTTTTTTTTTTCCACTGTACTGAACTGTGTGTAATATATATATATATATATATATATATATATATATATGTATATATGTATATACACCGATCAGACATAAATTTTGACCACCTTCCTAATATTTTGTTGGTCCCCTTTTGCTGCCAAAACCGCCCTGACCCGTTGAGGCATGGACTCCACTAGACCCCTGAAGGTGAGCTGTGGTATCTGTCACCAAGATGTTAGCAGCAGATCCTTTAAGTCCTGTAAGTTGTGAGGTGGAGCCTCCATGGATCGGACTTGTTTGTTCAGCACATCCCACAGATGCTCAACTGGATTGAGATCTGGGGAATTTGGAGGCCAAGTCAACACCTCAAACTCGTTGTTGTGCTCCTCAAACCATTCCTGAACCATTTTTGCTTTGTGGCAGGGCGCATTATCCTGCTGAAAGAGGCCACAGCCACCAGGGAATACCGTTTCCATGAAAGGGTGTACATGGTCTGCAACAATGCTTAGGTAGGTGGTACATGTCAAAGTAACATCCACATGGATGGCAGGACCCAAGGTTTCCCAGCAGAACCTTGCCCAAAGCATCACACTGTCTCCGCTGGCTTGCCTTCTTCCCATAGTGCATCCTGGTGCCATGTGTTCCCCAGGTAAGCAACGCACACGCACGCGGCCATCCACGTGATGTAAAAGAAAACATGATTCATCGGACCAGCCCACCTTCTTCCATTGCTCCGTGGTCCAGTTCTGATGCTCACGTGCTCACGTGTTGGCGCTTTCGGCGGTGGACAGGGGTCAGCATGGGCACCCTGACTGGTCTGTGGCTATGCAGCCCCATACGCATCAAACTGTGATGCACTGTGTATTCTGACACCTTTCTTTCAGAACTAGCATTAACTTCTTGAGCAATTTGAGCTACAGTAGCTCGTCTGTTGGATCAGACCACACGGGCCAGCCTTCGCTCCCCAAGTGCATCATTGAGCCTTGGTCGCCCATGACCCTGTCACCGGTTCACCACTGTTCCTTCCTTGGACCAATTTCAATAGACACTGACCACTGCAGACCGGGAACACCACACAAGAGCTGCAGTTTTGGAGATGCTCTGACCCAGTCGTCTAGCTATCACAATTTGGCCCTTGTCAAACTCGCACAAATCCTTACGCTTGCCCATTTTTCCTGCTTCTAACACACCAACTTTGAGGACAAAATGTTCACTTGCTGCCTAATATATCCCACCCACTAACAGGTGCCGTGATGAAGAGATAATCAGTGTTATTCACTTCACCTGTCAGTGGTCATAATGTTATGCCTGATTGGTGTGTATACGTATATGTAAAACTTTTGTAAAAAAAAAAAAAAAAAAAAATTAAATTGTAATTTATATATTACATATGTATATAATAATCAATATTTCAGAATCTAAGCTCTATGTCTGTGTTTTTCCTCCAGTGTATGTTGTGGAGCAGGGCAGACGGGAGGATTCTGGGGACCAGGCATGTTTAACTGCATGTTGGACGGCTCTGTGTTGCTGTTGTCTCTGGGACATGTTGACTTAGAATAATGAAAAAAAACCACTGTGAGCCCCTCCTTCATTCGTAAAAAATCTTTCACTCCATATTTCAATCCTTATTTAATGTATGACTACTGAAAAATAACCAAGAAACAAATAGAGCAATGTTTTTGTTGTAGCGTCCATTTCCAGTAGTCCAGCTTGAAGTACCTCTTTTTATTCCTTCAATGACGCACGATACGCACTGAGAGACTGATTACACGCATTGATCTTATTTGTAGAGGCCTATTAAACAGAATGTTTTTATTATTTATCTTATACAAATGTCATCTTTAATGAATGCAAAAATTTACAATTTGCTTGAATATAGGCCAGATTTGATAATCAAATGTGGCCTTGCACAGTCTGTGAATGTTTGATCTGTCTTAATATGAGTCAATCAAAGAAAAACGTTTGTTTCTATTAATTAAAATGATGGAAATAAGTCATGTCATTGCTTTTGTGTACTCAAAATGTGTTTTCAGTGTAGTTTCTGCACTACTAGCATCACCAAATGGGACTGCAAAAATAATTACTTTTCAAACAAATTTTCCGGACACTCCTTCAGTGTTGTGTTGCGTCAGTGTTGCTCTGACGGGATGGTGTGGGTGTGCTCAAAAAAAACAGAGCAATGTTTTGAAAGCACCACAGAGCCACAGTGTTTACATATTTTGAGGAAACCCGCTTACAGCGTATTGAACTGAGAAGTATTTTAACATTTTGTTTTATATATGCATCTCCTCTTCTGAAGCATTTGGCAAAATTTCCATTCTGAACATTTAATTGCACATCTTGTGAATATTTTAACACAATATGAGACAACAGACCTGAACCTTTGTCACAAAGTATAATATTCCACTGATTATTGGCTAATTTTTTTATCAGCTTTATGTAGATTTCTAACTAAATTAGATATACTAGGCTATACAATAGACTGGGCTGCAAATGCATTTTTAATGAGGAATCATTTTATTAGTCGTCACACCTCACTGGCTACAGACTATGCCTTTGTCTACTCTCATTTAAGCAATACAAAACTGATCACTGACAGGAATCTCGTCTATGCTGTTATATGCACGCTCATAAGATATCTGCTAATTTGGGGCTTTAGATACAATGAGCATATGTCTTTGCCAGAGCCTAATGTTTATGTTTTACATATGTAGGTGTGTGTTGAAATACACAAGATGACCAAATGTCAAGATGCATCAAGTTCCTGCTACGCTGCGTTTATGAAAAGGTGACATAATGTGTTTGTTTTGCGTCTTTTCAACATGTATTTACCAGAATCTCGAGAGAAAAGTGCAACACTCTTGAGTGATTCCTCCCCCCAGCACCAGTGTTCATCAGTTCACTGAGTGGTTCCCATGGGTGTAAACTTAACACCTGCATTGCAACAGGCTATTTAAAGCCGAGCTGTGTTCACCATTTTTATTTTCACTCTCAGCAATGACAGCTACAGCCGGTCTAATCATTGACCATTTGTTCTGGCCCCTTAATGGCAATGACAGTGAAATAATTACAGATTAATTACTATATTCTTTCTATTGAATGGTAGAATTCTTTTTACAAAATTCAGTATTTTGAATCTCTGCAGCCGTTTGTCAGTCCTTGTATTCCACAGAATTCTTAACAAAACTCTTCCTGATGTTCTCAGCTGACTGTCATTCCACCTCACTGGCCCCAGACAATCACTGTTTGACTTCTGGCATTTTAACTTCAATTCTGCATAAGGGAATAACAGGACAAATCATTGTTCTCTGTGCGTTCACAATGTAACAGTGTCATGGAACTGCTGAGTCAGTAATTACAGCATAGGCACAACTGCAGAGACATATGCTAGTATTTTAGGTTGAAAAAAAAAAATCTAGACAGAATATAATGCAGTTTTGATGAAACCTTGGACATTTAGATTTGTGTTGACTGATCTTTAAGTCATGACTTGAGACATATTTAACAAACACGCAATTCTTCAGAGCTATATCAAGTTACATTTTAGGGGGGGAAAAAATCTTTCTTTTAGACAGAAGGAATTGTTGGGATTGTGGTTGGTGTACTTATAAGTTGACCGTTCGCAAAGATCCGCCCCCTTTAGTTACTGTTGCTACGTCTGACAAGCCATGCCGATCTCTCTCCACACATCATGTTCTCACGCAGTGAAAAATACATCGCGAAAAAAAGAGGACACTGATAACGCGTCGACAGACGACAGAGCAGGTTACTTTTGATGTGAAAGTCTCAAATTTTGTAATTTTTAAAGAAATTTAAACAATAAATACCGTTTTGTGGCTCTTTAATGTATCGTGACAGATCGCTGTAGCGCCTTAGTTCAAGCGGCTCGTGAACCGATCTTCCTACTAGTTCGTTTATAGCATCAAATAAACATGAATGAACATCATAAGGAATACTATTTTAACTGCGGAAAGACGTCAGTACACACCATTTTTCAAGTTCAAGTCCACCTATGTTAATCTGCTAACTCTGTCCCCTGACTGCTTTGTTCGGACAAAATGGCGTATTTGGCGTTATGATTGGTTAGATCGCCTGTCAATCAAACTCCTGGCAAAGGGTCAATTAGCTCTAGATTTAAAAAACAAAACAAAAAAACAATCACTTCATAATTTCAGTAAAGGGATAGTTCACCCAAAAATTCTGTCATCATTTACTCACCCTCAAGTTGTTCCAAACCTGTATGAATTTCTTTTTTTCTGAAGATATTTTGAAGAATGTGGGTAACCAAACAGATTTTATTTTTCCATACTATGGAAGTCAATGGGGATCAGCAACTGCTAGTTACCCACATTCTTCAAAGTATCTTCTTTTATGTTCCACAGAAGTAAGAAACTCTTACAAGTTTGGAACAACTTGAGGGTGAGTAAATCATGACAAAAATTTCATTTTTTGGGTGAACCATCCATTTAAGTGAATTCTGCAATTAAGAACTTTCGCAGCATCTCTTATGGGACACAAGTGTTCTGCTCAGCTGTAAAGGAAAGAATTCAAAGCCAAAAAGTACAAATGCAAATGTTTTATTTTCATAGAATTTCCAAAGAACCTCCTTCCACCGGTGTCGGAGTGTAACTTTTCTAGATGAAGCTCATATCCACACTGACTTGACCACAGTCAGAAGAGATTCTACATCAATAAAGAAAGGCCAATGGCTGCTTGAGCTTTCATAATATTCAAAGAAAACAACCCCTGCGATGAGTCTTGCAATGGATTTTCACATAACGCAACAATGAAGCCACTTCCTCAAAATGTTCTTGATTTAATACACCCACACTGTTGAGTCAATGAGAATATTTTACATGTGTAATATGTTTCACAGTTTTAAAAGACTTAAAAAAACAATATATATTATGCTTTCATCTGTTATCACTTGCCAAGTTGAATTTAAATTAATAAAATAACAATAAAAAAACCCAATCAATAATCTCTCTTACATATTATACAAAACAGTTGTCTCATGTACAGTTTATCGATCAGTGTATCAGCCCGTTGTGATTGTCATATATTGCGAACAGAAGAGGACAGATGGTGTGAGCTGATGATCAACACATCCAAGGAAGGCCAATAAGAAAGCTCAGCCTCGCACGGCGCGATTGAAGTCTTGATACAGAACACTGCAGTGACGTCTACTGGAAAAATTCATGAGGAACGAGACTGAAAATGTTGAGATGCTGGCATTCCTTTTCAATGCGTTCCAATGTAGTTTCACAAACACGTACAAGATCATGTGACGCTGTTTTATTGGGTAATGTGGCCCGGGAGTGCGGTGAAATGATTGAGTGTGATTTTCTGTAATGGTTTGGTGTGCAGTCATGAAAAACCAAAGCAGTGAGCCATCACACTATCATCACATGAACGTCCACCACTCAGCCAGTCTGAAATGACTAAAAAATATTTACCACTTTCTATAAAGTCAAAATGTCACTACAAAATCATTGTTCACAAGTGCTTTTTTTTTTTTCAATATTGGGTCATAGTGTTCTTGCTGCTGGCTGTCGGTTATCCATTTTTGGGAAACGGCTCTGCAGCGCTCTGTTGTTTCTCTCCGTAGGAGATGGTGTGGCATCAGCAACAGCTGAACTCTGTTACCTCCTGCCCATCTCGTTCTGTTTGAGGAACTGGATGTTAGTGCTGCTGTCCGCCAGTTCAGGGTACTGCTCCACCGGCAACACGTAGTAGCCCTCGTAGCCTGCGACCTTCCCCATTGCTAACAGTTGTTGCTTCTCGTTTTCAGCCCACACGCGTCCTCCTTCCCTGCCCTCACGTGATTGATGCTGCTCCCTGGCCCAGGCTCCGGACAGCGCCCTCTGGTGGGCCTGCTCCAGTACACGGCTCCGCTCCTTTTCCAGAACCTCTGCTGACAACCCGTATCGGATGCTGTATGTGAGTTTGGAGGACTGGATTTCTAGAGTGACGCCACGGCGGGAGCGTCCGCTGATCGTCACGTTTATCCCGCTCTCCAGCATCTTGTGGCCACTGCTGAGACCCAGCGCTAGCAAGTCACTGTCAGCTAGTCCAAGCTTCACAAAGAAGTGGCAATCCCGGCCATCGATGGTGTAATGAGTGCCATCCAGGTAGATGGCATTGCTGAGGATCTGTGATATTTTGCGACTGTCTTCGCTAGCTGAGCTGGACAGGTCTGTTAATACATGGCCGTCCCTGATAGCGAGCATCATGCCTTTGCCCACGATGGGGGTGCTGGTGCCAAACCAGTAACCGGGCTTGTCACGCTTGGCGCGCCGCAGTTTATTGAGCCGCCTCCCCTCAAGAACCATGAAGGCCTGGTTGTGTCTGTCCACCGAATGCTGAACTCCAGTGAAGAGCTGTAAAATAGGATGAATAGTTAGTGACACCTGATAAAAGTGGTTCAGCAGTAATGATTCATGTTATGTAGGGTCACCTTCAGTTCTAGGTTATCAGATGTGTCTAAGGCAGGGGTTCTCAACTCTGGCCCTCAAGATACAATGTCCTGCAGTATTTACCTCCAACTTTGATTAAACTCATCTACCTGCAACTTTCTAACCCTGAAGACCTTGATTAACTTGTTCAAGTGTGTTTGATTAGGGTTGGAGCTAAACTCTGGAGGAAACACGGGTATTTTCAAAACCACAGCTTTTTCTATGCGGTTTGGCCACTCGTCCACATACAAACACAGAATCCGGTCACTAAACCCAAACTATTTTGAAAACTCTTGCCAGGGTGATGACTTTTAGAAACTCCGGTTGCAGTGTTGTCGTGTGGACGATGAAACCGGAGATTTTGGCTTGTGAAGTCAGAACTGGAACCGGTAATAACCCTTTTTCCAGGTTTCTAATTGGCCAACATGGCTTTACAGTCAGGGTTATATCGTCACCTGTTGGTTTGGCATGCTCTTGACAGCGCTTCATAGCGTGATATTTGCATTTTCATGTGGAAGTGGGTTTTTTTTTTTTTTTTTTTTTTAACGAAGAAGGAAAAACTATGTTCATAAAAATACCCATGTACGTCTGGACTAGGCCTGGACCTTGAGGGCCAGAATTGAGAACCCCTGCTTTAGACTAGTGCTTGACACTAAAAATATTCATTTGTTAAATCGGTTTGTCCATTTTATTGGCTTACAAACTTAAATATTTGGATTTGGTGCTCAAGAAATGCTGATTGCTGATTTGGTGCTCTTATTATTATCAATGTTAAAAACAGTTGTGCTGTCAGCGCCAATAGCCTCATGGGCAGCGTGCCGACAGATAGCACAGTTGCCCTTCGGGTGTCCTGAGTTCGAGTCCTGGCTAGTGGACCTTTCCTGATCCTGTCCCCCTCTCTCTCTCCAACTTTGCTTCCTGTCAACTTACTATCCTGTCATAATAAAGGCAGAAATGCCAAAACATAAATTTAAAAAAAAAAAAAAAAAATTCTTCTTTTCTTTTTTTTTTTTTTTTTGTGGAAACCATGATACATATTTTTTCTGGATTTTTTTTTTTTTTTTTATTAATAGAAAGTTCAATGCTTGAACAGAATTTATTTGAAATAGAAATATTTTGTAACATTATAAATGTTGTTTCTGTCACTTTTGTGTCAATGTAATGTATCTTTGCTGAATAAAAGTATTAATTTCTAAAAAAAAAAAAAAAAAAAAAATTATTGATCCCAAAAGTTTGAACAGTATTTCTAACAAATATTTCTAACAAAAACATTTAGTGAAAAAAAAAAAAAAATACAATAAATGAATAATACAAATATGGCAAATATAAAAATACATTGAAAAAATAAAAACTGATAATTCTGACCTTTTTGTGGTTCAAAATATTCAAAGTAAACTTAAAAGCCATTTGTACAGCAAATGTTGACAAATGATTTTAATTGAAAAAGGAGTGCCTACTCAAACTCACCTGAGTGTTATCAGAGTCCTGACTGGCAAGTATCTCATAAGGAGGGTCAACAAAATAAAGTGAGTGTCTAGGAAACCCTGGTATGATGTTGCTGAGCTGGAAGCCAAACATAACTAGCCAACTCTTCACATCTGCAAGACAAAACAGAGACAAAAATGTTTTACAAGCTGTCATAGGAACCAACGTGAATCATTTATACGTAACTTCTAAGTTCAGCCCATAAGCAGAACATTTTCATCACCCTCTCACCTGTCACATAGTTTTTCACATCAATCATATCGCTGAGTGGATTATTGTTCTTGAACATATACAGGTTGAACGGAGCTGGCTCTTTGCCTATCTTCGGCCACAAAGTATGGTCAGGTGCAATCCATCTTCCTGCCAGCACATCATAGTCTCTCTGGGCGAAGTGAACCAGCTTTGTGAGAGGATCATAAAGCCCTCCATGAAAGCCTAATATGAGCTGGAAATCCGTGTTGGAATCATGGTAGATCTCACCGTATGCCGTGTACTGCATCTGCTTAACCATCTGCCCATTGCTGCTGAAGATGGCCAGCGGGGTGCCTACATTGTCAGAGGCGATGTAGTATTCCTCCCCACCGCTGACCTCCATAGCAAACAGATGACCCTGCAGGTCATAGTAGAAGGAGGTGATTTCCGCTCTCGAGTGGTTGTAAACATGGGTGACCCGAGTGGGGTAGTTCAAGTCGGCGTAGAAGTATTGCTGATGCTCGCCTTCACTAGTTCTGCGGGAGACACGGCGGCCCAAGCCATCATAGCGGTAGCGGACGCTCCAACCCCCTGCCGTGCGGCTGTAGGCTCGCTCGAGAAGACCTTTGGAGTTGTACTCAAAGATATCCGAGCCCCTCTGTGCAAGCATGCCGTCCTCATCGAGCTGATACTGCATATCACCGAGCCGCGTGATTCGGTCTCGAAGATCGTAGCGTAGCGGCAGCAGACGGGCACTGTTACCAGGGTTTAGCAAATGAAGATTGCCATTCAGGTCATAGCTATAGCGCCACGTAGACCAGTCGTCAACTTTGACGCCCACAAGCTGTCCGTCACCGTCATATTCGTAGCGGTACTGTGTGGTATTAGCATAGGGACCGATCTTCAGTTCACGTTTGATAACACGGCCCATGCTGTCATACTGCACCGTCATCCAATACATCAATGAGCGGAAGATCTCGTACTGCACTTCCTTGATGCGGCCGTGTGCGTCAAAATGCTTACTGAGTGTCATCACAGCCGTAGTGATGATTTGGTTGATGTCGTAGTATATGATGCCAAACTTGCCAAAGTGTTCGACCTTACCAGATATCTCATCGTAGCGGTACAGGTCCACAGGAAGTGGGGTTTCCCCTATTACCGGCTTTATGCTGGCCACCCTGAAGCTGTTGTCATGATAGGTGTAGTCAAAGCGAGCGTTGACCATTCCTTCCTCTGAGAAGCGGTACATCTGTTTGTCCACTAGGGGGCCCAGTTTGCGATAGCGAATGGTGCAAGAGAAGCCACCGCTCTGCAAGTTGACCATTTTGAGCACTCCAGTCGTCTCATCATAGCCAAAGGTGACAGCAGTGGCATCATACAGCACCTCTGAGAGCTTTCCCAGCTTCCCGTACTTGTAGAGCACACGCCGGCCAGTTCCGAGGTAGAACATGGCGCGTGGACGCCCATCCTCACTGAAGTCGTGGATAATGGTGGCATTACTCTCTGGGGGGTTGTAGGTGTTGCGAATGTAACCAACAGACACATGGGTGGCCATAGTGTGTCTGGCCATACTCGGCATAGTGACCGCCGTGAGCCGGCCTGCTGTGTCGAAATCAAAGACATACTGTTTCTGACTCTGCTGGAGCAGTAACACCATGGACTGCAGAGTGAAACAGAAAAAGCAAACAAAATGAGTTCATACATGAGTACTGTAGGAAAAACAAACCTCCACTGCAGTTGAAAAGAGTCAACTCACTTTGTCCATGTAGCTGAAGCTCCAAACTTTTCCATCAACAAAGGTTCGAGACAGGATCCGTCCAAATGTGTCAAACTCACTTTTCTCGCTCATGCTGCCCCTCTGCAAGCCCACCAATCGGCCGGTGGGTGAATAAGACACATTGACCAAGGCTAAGCTGCTGCTGGGGAGCCAGGTGGCTGGTCGACCCTGGGCGTCATAGATGATACGCAGTGTGAACTTGCGGTGGTCATCGTAGATCTTCTCAGTTCTGGTGTTGCGGTCATAGTCAATGGACAGAAGGTTTCTGCTGTGGACCTGCGGGAAAACATTTAAAGTTTTTCCAAGTTCTAAACTCTTAATTCAAATTAACTGGCTCATTCTATATATTGTCGCCAAATGTAAACTCTCCCATCGTCCAGCTCTGAACTGCTCAATGTAGACTATTAGCCATTAAAATATTATAAACATTAATATTATGAATTTCTGTAAAGCTGCTTTGAAACAATGTTTATCGTGAAAAGCACTATACATAAAATTGACTTACATGTCAATTAACTTCAAGGGTAAAATGAAAAACTTACACGCAACTTCCTGCCAAACACTGTGACCTTGCCCTTAGTCAGCTCTTTTCTCATGCGCCATTCAATTGAGTTGAGGCCACTGTCAGTGGGTAGGGTGATGTTGCGCCTCCCGATGGTTGGGCTCACAGATCCTGCAATGATGTGGGGCTCAGTATGAAAGCTGATGCCCATCCCATTAGCATAGGACACTCGCAGTGTGCCATTGTGGTACAACTGATAGCTATTCCGTACTTGGTCTGTGAAAACATAATAAGTTTCAAAAGAGGTTGGCAAGGATTATAAAACCAGATTATACTCTTTAAATAATACATTTTAAACAAATATTATATAATATTTCACATAACATTATGAATGTACACATAAACGCAAAAGTCTGAGATTTTTTAATGTTTTAAAAAAAAGTCTCTTATGGTCACCAAGGCTGCATTTATTTGATCGAAAATACAGTAAAAACTGTAATGTAAAATAACTGTTTTCTATTTGAATACTTTTTAAAATGTAATTTGTTTTATGATGGCAAAGCTGAATTTTCGATCAATCATTACTCCAGTCTTCAGTGTCACATGATCCTTCAGAAATCATTCTAATATGCTGATTTGCTGCTCAAGAAACATTTCTTATTATTATCAATGTTGAAAACAGTTGTGCTGCTTAATATTTTTTGTGGAATCCCTGATATATATATATTAGGATTCTTTGATAAATAGAAAGTTAAAAATAAAATCATTCATTTGAAATAGAAATCTTTTGTAAAATTATGTCTTTACTTTCAATTTTGATCAATTTAATGCATCCTTGCTAAATAAAAGTGTTAATTTCTTAAAAAAAAAAAAAAAACTGACAACAAACTTTAAAACGGTAGTGAAATGCATATGAAAATATATAATTACTGTTTCATGGCATTTATATACATGAATTATTGCTTATCTGTAAAGTACTTTATAATTTCATGTTTGTATTAAGGTGAGTTATTTTGAAGTGCTCCCTACAACCAGGCTCATTTAATTTAGTATGAAGCATTAGGTCTGATCTGACAGTCTATTGTGCATTAGGGGAAACGCAGCACTGTGGGGCGGATGTGTGTAATGCGGCTTTTGGTTATAAAGAAGATTTAGCTTTGGCTAAAAGCAGCACAAACATCTTCAGTTCCATTTACAAGCTATAATTGGATCAGACACAGCTTTGCACAGAAATGTACCTGGGAAACACAATCATGTACAATTTCAAAGTCATAAAAAAATCCAAGTACATTTTGGTACACTGCTAACAAGCAGAGGGCACCCAAAGGGTTGGTTTTCATGTAATTTGTCTTGAGTAGACAGCAAAAGCATACTCTTTATAGGAAGTAACAAGTAAGTTGCGTGAGAAAATCCATCATCAACACATAATCCACTGGAAATAAAAGAAGAGTTTAAGCCTTCAAGCTTTTGCCTCCTGAAAGAACCCCTAAAGGCAGCCTATGGTAAATTGTAAAATGGTGATTTCTCTGCTCTGCTGGATTCCGCGCATTCAAACAATGTGGCCTCCCTGTGGGTAGTAAAGAGAAACATCAGTCTACCTGCCTGCTGCGTGTTTTGGTCTTAATGGATGTGATTTACAGGGGAAACGGGGGGCATCAGCATGAGATCTGGACTGAGATTTGTTCTTTGTGTGCTGTATGTATACCTTGAACCACAGTGTAGGACGCCTCTACAGACGAGAGATTAGTGATGACCGTGACATCATCATCTCTGTTTGAGCTCTCCATGTCAATATTGATGGACTCCTCCATCTCACGGTGCAGACTGGTCACCACACCAGTGGGATATGTCACGTTGGTTAGACGACCCTCACTGTCATAGCTGTGAAGAAGAGAATCAAGACAAAACTCAGTAATATGACTAATAAACAGGCAGCAGTGTCTGTGGAAATTCATTTTTTTTTTTATAAATTCAGTTAATTTGTAATATTTTAAATAGTTTAAAACCAGTGTTACTTTAGTATTATTTATAATTATTATTTATAGTATTATTATAATATTTTCAGTTTCCATTTTCATTTTAGTAATTTTGTTAGGCACTTTTGTGATTTTTTTTATTATGTAAAAATACTTTTGTAATTTATATATATATATATATATATATATATATATATATAGCTTTAGTAATTAATTTTAATTTTAGTAATTGTAGCACTTCAACTTAAACCTCAGTTTTTATTCTAATTTTTTTAGAAAGTTTTTATTCTAATATTAATATTCTTATTTCAGCTTTACCAAAAACGACTCGAATAATTATTGTTTTAGTTAACAATATCAACACTGTTTGAAACAACAACTGCAACTGTACTTCATCTATTTAAGAGTCTGGAGCAGTTCTAGCACACAGACACTAGGTGGCAGCAGGACCAAAGTTTTGCTGCAAAAACATCCTCTGACAGTTGATGAAGATACCAGGCAGATGATAAGATGATTCATAAGAACAACCATGATGAAAAACACCATGAGAAACAGTTGAGCCACTTTTGCACTCAACATTTCAGCAGAAAAACCTGCAGTATAATCAGTATTCAGCTCAACATCCATCTTAATATCACTTTTTAGATTAAGTAAATGTCAGTCTTTTCAGTACAAACAGGCCTCCTTTTATGTTAATTGGTCTTATTATAGATAACCTTATTAACATAGGCCAATAAACATTGTGCTATTACTGCCTGTGAAAAGAGATTTTAATGCACATTGCAGCAGTAATTTATCAAATGATAACCAGACATATTTCAACATACATTTTCGGGCATTTTAAAAAGTAAATCATTCTCACTGAATTCCCCCCTAAAACGTTTTGACTTACAATCACACAAGCAATTTGGTTTGCAAATTAATTTAATTAAAGGGTTAGTTCACCCAAAAATGAAAATTCTGTCATTAATTACTCACCCTCATGTTGTTCCACACTCTTCGTTCATCTTCGGAACACAAATTAAGGAACTTTTTGATGAAATCTGAGAGCTTTCTGTCCCTCCATAGACTGCCTTTGCAACTGACACTTTGACGCTCATAAAGGTTCATAAAGGTATCGTAAAACTAATCCATATGAATTGAGCGGATTAGTCCAATTTTCTGAAGAGACACAATCGCTTTATATGATGAACAGACTGAAATTAGGCTTATGTTCACATATAAACATTCATCAACACACACATCAGTTGTGGTAAACGGAAGCTCAAGTGTATTTGCTTGGCGCGTGCGAGAACCAGTGAGGTTCATTCTCGTGTGCTACATTTGAGCTTCCGCAAGAGGTTTGTTCTCAGGCGCCAAGCAGGTTCGGTTGAGCTTCTGTTTATGTTTGCTGATCATGTGAATAAAAGCCTAAATTAAATCTGTTCATCACAGAAAGCTCTCAGATTTCATCAAAAAGAACGACACGAGGGTGAGTAATTAATGACAGAATTATAATTTTTGGCTCAACTGTCTCTTTAAGATCTTCAGATTTGCACGTGTCTCAAGAGTTCTGTTGTTACATCCCACATTTCATACTCACTCGTAAAAGTTCGTCCATCCGGTCTCATCTGACTTGGAGGCTAAAAGTTCAGTGTTAGCATCATAACTGAGCTGTGCCACCTCCTGGCTGAGGGCGGACACTGAACGTAGGCTGCCGGCTGGGTCCATTCCCAGTGTTACCACCTGGTTCTCCGGCAACAGCACGAGCCTGATAGAGCCAGACGCCTCCCTCCTCACCCGAAGTGTATTGTTAGAGGCATCGGTAACTGCTGCTAACTCTCCATCCAATCCGTAGGTAAAGTTATACAGGGCCAAGCCTGTAATGAGGCTAATCGTTTGCCTATGAAGGCCGTCAGAGCCAAACACATAAAGCTCCTGTTCTAGAGATGAACCCACTTCATACTGCCCACTTGCTGTGGCATTGGGGCGATTACTGCGGACCGAACGTACACGGATGTTGTTCAAGTCAGCGATGTACAGGGTACCATCTGGTGACACCGCCAGCGAAGCGGGACAATTTAGGCCGGCGTCCGCAGCGTAGCCCTCATCTCCTGAGAAACAGTTGCAGTTGACGTCGTTCTTGCAGTCGCATTCGGAGGCAGCGCCGGCTAGCAGGGAGATCTCGCCGCTGGTGCTAACTTGTCGGATGCGGTTGATACGCTTCTCATCGGTTTCAGCAATGTAGAGCACACCTGTGTGGGAGATGGCGATGGCTGTGGCGCTCTCCAAGGCAGAATGGATGGCTAGTTTGCTGAGCGAGTAATCAATGCCAGGGACCTGGCAGTGCATGGGCCGCCCTGCAATAATGCTGACCTGGTGATTCTCAGAGATACGCAGGATGACGTTGTTCTCCAGCACGTACAGAGAGTTGTCCATTGGGTTAATGGCCAGGTCTGTAGGCCACTCCAGACGTACCTGGACACAAAGAAGGACAATAATTGAGGATGTCGAGCCGTTGTGGTCTGTGAGTGTAAATTCAGCTTTGCAGAGGGAGATTTTACTGCTTCTGCTTTTGATATCCCCCTTCTGTTCATTTTATCCCTGCTTCTGGTCACACGGGATGCATTTCCCAATTTTCGACAGTAGATTTCCTACTGGTATTAAAAAAAAAAAAAATGTGATACAGACTCTTCTGAGTGGAACGAATCAGCGGGCCTATGAATTTATTACAGTGATAGACAAATGATGACAGCGGCTTGATTGATAATCCCGTTCCATTGTTTGTCACTGTCATTGTCAAACGTTAATATCCAAGGAGACACTCTGACAAGCAAATATTGGCGTAAAGAAAACAGCACAGACTGAAATGAACAGGCTGAAATGTGTTCACACAACTGTGTTTGAAAGCTTACCTGAATGCTTCATGGGGCAATTGTTTCAATGTAAATTGTAAATTGTTTCAATAAATTTATTGTCAATAAGTTAATTGTTAAAATATATTTAGTTTATTATATTCTGTATTTTTACTTTTCATTTAATATTAGTTACACTGCATTTTTACATTTTCAACTTCTACATTAAAACTTCAATGATGACATTCTTTAACAAATCACACATTGTATAAATTAAAAATGATCAAACTTGCTCAAACATTTAGAATTTATAATATGCTCCTGTATAAAAATGATCTCTCTTTGATACAATAAAATGATAATAAATAGAGATGTATCGAAATGAAAATTTTGGTAATTAATTTCTTATTTTAGATTTTTTTTTTAGATAAGATTTTTTTTTGTATAATTAAGTTGATATTAGACTTTTTAATTCAATTTTATTGAATCTGAATTTAAAAAACAAAAGCCAATAAAATAAAATAACCACTTTTATTTAAAGTAACATCAAAATTGAACAGAAAATATATTAAAATAATATTAAATATCAATATATTATTCTTCATTCAGTTCTTTGCAACAGAATCAGATTTTTTTAAAAGATTTTTTGGCGTTTTTGCCTTTATAATGATAGGACAGTAAGCAGACAGGAAGTGAAGTGGAGAGAGGGGGACGGGATTATGAAAGGTCCGCGAGCCCGGACTCGAACTCAGGTGACCCGAAGCGCAATGCCTCTATATGTCGGTGCGCTGCCCATGAGGCTATTGCTGCCAACCAACAGAATCAGATTTAACATATTTATTTTTTGACCAATTATCAAAATAAAGTATAATCCTACAAAGCTATTATTATCAGAGCATGTGAACAGAACGTGGAGTGGATCAGTGAACGAGAGGGTAGTGTCATTTTACCAACGCTGCACAGCACGGCTGTACCACACCATGTTACAGACTTTGCTTTTCTGGTGAGTGTGAGCGGTAGATGAGTGGAGCGTTCGCATAGGCCATGAGCGACAGAGCAGAGAGCGCACACACGGAGCGGAACATTGAGCCGAGCAGACTGGGTGCCGGTACAGACTTACCTGCTCGGCCAGAGTCGCTTTGTAGTTGTGCATCTTCAGAAGTGGTGCCGCTCGCAAAGTTACAAAAAATGCTGCTCAAGAGTGAAACCTGAGTGCTGAACGATCATTTTGGCGGCCGGAATTTTGGTGCATCCCTAATAATGAACAATACTAGTTTTGATAGATTACGAGATTTCAGGAGGCTGAGTATTGCTTGATGGACTGTCAACTGAGTGCAAGAGCAAGATAGTTGAGGAAAGTCATCACAACCTGGCTGACGTCCATGCTGGAGTCACAGCTGAGGGGCCTGACTGCAGTCAGGTCATTGGTCTTTATCAGAGTGGAGATAATGCCATTCTGATCCACTTTTCGTATCATTGTAGCATCCACAAAGTACATCAGGCCATTCTTATCCAATGCAACACCTGCATGAAAGAACCAACAGTGAAGAAACTCAACATTCATATTAAGACATACTAAAATATATGAGATATGTATGATTACAACAAAACAGGATAGTACAGGATAGTTCAGACAGAATAATTATCTGTTATAATAACTACCTAATAATTATGATCATTTGCTTCTTCTTAAACTTCTCGTCAATGTCACAGAAATCACTCCTGACTTTCACTGCTCTCCAAGTATCTGATTTATTTACCTCTTCCTACTCTGATAATCCTGGGAGGAAAGGTGTTTTTTAAAAGCAAAATAATTAGTAGTCTATGAGTGTAGGAGCAATGACCTGGAAAAGAGTCAGACGGTGCGCCGTGACTGCTGCAGTTTGATTCACGCTGTCATGGTGATCATGTCAGAGTGTGTTTTATTCCGAGATAAGAAGGCAGAGCCGGTCTCTGAGTGCAGTCTGCTAACCTTACGCTCTCTCTTTACCTTCTGTGTCATTTATTTTCCTCACATCAGTGGACCATGCTGGGTTTTAAGAATGATGTCTGGAGTCTAGAGAATTACAGGTTACTGAGGTTTGTGATATTGTAGAAAATGACAGCACCTGGTAACTGTCTAAGGGATTAAATGGTAACGGCTTCTAGGTTTATGGAAAATAAAAAATGTGTCTCGGGCATAATTGTGTAGTGTCACAGCATGGAAATGATGTTTTGTCTCATGTAAAAGCTAACTCTGAAGAACTTCCGGATTTTTTAAGGTGTCATTTCTGTCCCACTCAACTCACAGAATGAGAAGGAAACGGGTATGTTTCTTAAAAAGCATCACCTCTTGGGCTCATTAGTGTGGCCTCCACTGCCTTGCCTCCGTCGCCACAGCGAGCCTCATCGAATGGGACACACTGCTCTCCCGTCCCCGCCACCACCTCAGCATTATCCAGCAGTGGTCGAGCACCATTCAGAGAGCGGACACGGTAGATCTGCCGGGAGTTGGTGTCTGACAGGAACAAAGAACCCGACACCGGATCCACTGCCAAGTAGTACTTATGGCTTGGACTGTTGCTATGGAAATAGGGCAAATTGGGAGAATGTCTTTTAATAAAATCCTCTGACAAACAGCATGGTTACCTTGGTGAACATAATGAAATGTGAATAGTTCATTGCTGGTAAAGTAATTGGAGCTCAAAAAAGAAACCACTTTGATAAAAAGAAAAAAGAGTGAAATTCTGCAACATTAAATGAACTGTAGAATACAGCTACAGAGTAGGACACAAGCATAGAATATCTGCAGTGTTTTTTTGTTTTTTAATTAGCATGCTATTTAGACAGGCACATATGATGAATATTTTTACATTAAGCATTTATTTTAATTACCTGTGTCTCAAATCTTTATTTCTTCATGGAGCAGGGAAAGAAAAGAGACAAAAAAAGAATGCATCAATTAAACAAAAATCCTTAAAATATATTATTGTAAAAGCTATTCTAGTTGTTAAAAAACAACAAAAAATAAAAACTGAACCTATTTACTTAATAAATGTCCTTGGTATAGTGGTGCATGATTCATCAAGGCAAGTTCATCTCAAAAAATGTATTATTAACTTTCATCAAACTGCAATAACTATTGGCTTTGTGGTCAGCCATGGTGCTGATAGGAGACCCGGGTTTCTCTCTCCCTTTGATTTCCTGTCTCCCTTTACTTTTGTGTCTACCAATATAATGTAGCAAATAAACACAATAACAGTCCTCCACACCCCTGAAATGACCAATAATAATATCCCACTTTTCATGGTTCAATCAAATCTGTATGGATAAAATCAACTTCAAAAAGTAACAAAAGTTTCAGGACAATTTATATATCACTAATAATTATCAGCTGCATTGATTCAACATTAATATAATACCCTTCAAAAGTTTGGGGTCAGATTTTTTTTTTTTTTTTAAGAAATGTATTTAATTTAAAGAAATATTAAGCAGCACAACTGTTTTCAACATTGATAATAATAAGGAACGTTTCTTGAGCACCAAATCATCATGTGATAGGGCTGGGTAAAAATATTGATTTCTACGCTGAAAACCAATCGATTAGTCTGAACGGAACATTGTAGCGTGCCTCCCATCCAATAAATGGAAATAAGCTTTGTGCATTGTTAATTTTGATATGAAACAAAGTCTCAGATTTCAAATTCTGTCCATTTTATTACGAAATTCAGAAAATTTGGCTCTGTTTAATGTGGCATGACAGATCACTGTAGCGCCTCAGTTCAAGAGAGGTGGCAGCACGAAGCGCACATGTACTGATCATCTCCTCCGCTTTAATACCAGTTATAGTGCAAAATAAACATGAATGAAACCGAAAGATATGTTAAAAGATACAGTACAACTTACTGAAATCTGTATCCTGTCTCATGTAGTTGCTCAATCAGTGTTTCAACCACGGAAAGATGTCAATAAAACACCTTGTAAACAATGTCACGTAACGTCACATTTACCTCAGAAAAACCATATTTAGTGACCATAACTCGTTAGTCAGCTAGAAAAATGAACTAAATATATGCACCATATTACATATTCATTAAATAAAGGGGGGTATCACACACAGTTTCTGCCAATCTCATGTTAATCTTGAGTACCTATAGAGTAGTAGTACATCCTTCATATCTCCAAAAAGTCTTTAGTTTAATCATATTTATAAAAGATACATACGCTGTACCGAGTATTTCCGAAAACAGCCGAGTGCCTGGAGGCGTGACGTGTGAGCACACGCAGCTTTTGTGTAGAGATCAGCTGCAAGCTATCAATGGTCTGCTAAACAACTGTATTTAAACACCAAATACACCATCGCATTATCCATGGATAACTTTTGAATCAGTATAATGAATATAGCATATGAATGATGAATAATGAATTTATTAATTCACTACGTTCGTGTTGTTTACATTATATGCACTTAGGCGCCTATTGATAAGCCCAAGATCACTTGGGCTTAATTATCACTTTTATGCAGACGATACTCAGATTTACATTCGCTCTAAGCCTAGTCAAAATCTGGACCTTCCTTTTTTAACACATTGTATTTCTGAAATAAAAATATGGATGTCCCAAAACTTTTTGTGTCTCAATAGTGATAAGACAGAGGTCTTGCTTATTGGCATCTCTCATCAGCTTCGTAAAGCTGGTTCACTATTTTTAAATGTAGATGGCTCTGTTTTGGAATCACAATCCAAATTAAAAAATCTAGGAGTAATATTTGATTCAAGTTTGTCTTTTGACTCTCATGTTCAGTACATTGTAAAGAACTCCTTTTTTCATCTCAGAAATATTGCCAGACTTCGCTCTATGTTATCGCTCTCTGTGACTGAAAGGCTTATTAATACTTTTGTGTTTTCCCACATTGACTATTGCAACGCACTTCTGGCTGGGGTTCCTAAATGCACACTGAACAAATTGCAATGTTTGCAAAATTCAGCTGCTAGGATCCTGACCGGAGTCAGGAGAAATGAGCATATTACACCAATTCTCAAGTCCTTGCACTGGCTTCCGGTCAGCTTCCGAGTTGATTTTAAAGTCCTCATGCTCACATATAAGGCACTGCATGGTCTGGCCCCCCAGTATCTGTCTGCACCTTTAACCTTATACACACCCAAGCGTCGCTTACGCTCCTCACAAGTTGGTCTATTGGCAGTCCCACAGACACGGCTGCGTTCTGTAGGGGATAGGGCCTTCTCATCCTACGCTCTTAGGCTTTGGAATGCACTCCCTCCTCACATCAGAGATGCACAGAATTTAAGTATTTTTAAATCGTATTTAAAAACTCATTTTTTTAGGGTAGCTTTTTCTTGATTGTCTTGATTTTTATCTTTTGTATGTGTGTATGTATATATGTATATATATATGTATGTGTGTGTATGTGTGTGTATGTATATATATATATATATATATATATATATATATATATAACTTGTTTTGCTTTGTGTGTGTTGTATTCTCATTTGCTTGTTTTATGTAAAGCGCCTTGAGAAGCTACTTTAAAGGCGCTATATAAAAATAAAGTTATTATTATTATTATTATTATTGCCAACAAAACAGACATCTAAAGCAGTTTTACTCACCACCTGCGGTTCTGACTCATGACCGGGATCATTATCACTGTGACCGCTCCATCTTTCAGTTTCAAACGATCTGTAAATCCAGCATAGAACTGGGCTTTGTTTATGAAACCATAAGCACCGATCATGAGGGCTCGAGCAGCCACGGAAAAACATGAGATATTCTCCATTCATTTTAACCAATAAAAAAGTGATTGATATATATCCAAAATAATCTATATTGAATCGAATCGGAATCGAATCAAATTGCAAAGTTGTGAATCGAATCGAATTTTGAAATTTGTGTCAATACCCAGCCCTATCATGTGACATGCTGAAAATTCAACTTTGCCATCACAGGAATAAATGACATTGTAAAACATATTATTTATGTTATTTTAAATTGTATATAAGAATATTTCACAATATATTACAATATATTATATATTGTGTAATTCCACACTCCAAACCCAAGTCCAAGATTCTAAAATCTGAATTATTATTTTTTCTTCTTGTTCTTCTTCAGTAAAGCTTTTCCTGTCAGTGGATCATGCATTTTTTATTTAAATTTGATTTGCTGATTCTATTTCATTTTTTTAAAACCAACTCCAGACACTTATTACTTCAGCTGAATATTGAGTTGTACTCTGTAATGTGTCACATTATAGAGGTGAAATGCATTACAAATGCTGTATCATGTTGTCTTCCCATCAGCTTTACCTGAGCTCCAATACAGCTGTGGTGTTGAGGGACGGATAGACCCTCCGCACAAAGTTAAGGTCACCCACGTACAGGTTGCCCTCTCCATCACAGGCTACAGCCATCGGTGCCAGAAGCTTGTTGCCCTCTGCCATCCCACTGCAGCTTGGGCAAGAGATGCTGCGTCTTCGGCCGTTACCCATAATGCTGTTAATGATGGGCGGCTGCTGCTGGGAGAGGAAGATGTTCTCGCCGCTGCCCTTATGAAGAATGCCTGTGTGAAATAAATCAAACACTGTCACTAAATGCAATTGAGTGAGATTTCAAACATGACATATTTCTAATGGTCTTTACACGTACAAATGTGATGCTTAAATGAAAGCATCAATTTCAACACTGTGACATATTTATTGCATTTCATGATCAATAGCGTGAAACCAGCAGTCATTAAAGACCTCATAATCATCAATAATGACCAAAAAAATTTGCTGGTCCCTCAAACACAGAATTTCACCCTAATACAGTGATGACATTATGAGCAATGACAAATGTGCTTAAAAAGAGCAACATTAGGGAGTGTGTGCATGTTATTTTATAGTCCACTGGCATGCCCTCTATCCTTGTGTCCTTATTTGACTTCCCACTAGCCAAGCTCCAATCACAGTAAATTATTACTATTATTATTATTATTATTCTTTTTTTTCTACAAAAGCCTGAAGATAAACAGGTGTGAAACAGCATGCGTAACTTCTGTTCTATAATGGTGCTTAATACCAACACTTTCACACAGTGTGAACCAGTAATGACTGAGAAAAAAGACTTTTTCCTTGGAGAAACTTGTTAGGCTGTCAGCTGCAGGGACAACCTGTTTCTTCTTTACTGTCAAACGTATTTCACAAAAATAAGTGCCTGATAGGAAATACAACTCAGCTCAGTGTAATGAGTCTGATTGAGGAGGGTTTATTTGTTGTTTTGTGTTTCCAGCTTATAATTCAGTAATCTAGGAATCAGGAACCAGAGTTTAGCTCCATCTAACTTAAGTCTTCAGGATTACTTTAAAACTACACAAGACAGGTGTTTGAGTAGGGATTGAGCTAAACTCTGCAGGACAGAGGCATTCAAGGACCGGAAAGGTCCATCCATGTTATCATGGGCCCTCTTAACCTGTAAATATATCAGCTATTTCAACGCCATTGTGTTCTCTTGACACTTAACAAGTATGTATTGTTGTTATACTGTGACATAATATGCAAGATTTTGATTTATTTTATTAATATGCATTAATGTGTGAGATGGAAATACTGTTTCTGTGTTCGGGATGCCTATCTTGATCATTTTGACTACTTGGGTACTTGTTAAGGAGATTTATGCACACATATGCCCATGAAAGGAACCATTTTTATTTATTTATTTATTTTTCCCCCATAAATATGCATAAAATATTTTCTGGAAACCCCAGTGACCCTGTAGAGGATAAAGAGGATTGGAGATCAGAGCGATGGATGGATTATCTGGAAACTTTTTACTTTCTGTTAAGCAGATAGTATGCTTTGTCTACCCATCATTAAAGTACTATTAAATGTATAAACCAAACAAAAAAGTAACACTTTAGTATAAGGAACACAAATTCACTATTAACTATGGCTTTTCTATCAATAAACTACTAATTTACTGCTTATTAATAGTTAGTAAGGTAGTTGTTAAGTTTAGGTATTGGGTAGGATTAAGAATAAGTAGAATGTAGAATAAGGTCATGTAGAATAAGGCATTAATATGTGCTTAAATAAAATATGTGCTTAGCTAAAATAAAAAAATAATAAAAAATAATAAAAAAAAAACAACTATGGCTGTCAGTTCATTATTTTCATGATTTCTAATCAGTCTTTAAAATAGAAAATGAAAAAGTATTAATGTACAATTAGGGAATTTTATCTAAATAAATTTCATTTTATTATTATTTTAATTTTATATTCTTCTGCAGACACACTGCAACCAAGTGAACCCCAATATACCACCCAAAATGCCAGAGTAATAACTTAAAACAAATTAAAAATGAACCCCTGTTTTGGACATTTGTGCATAGTTGATTTCAAAACTTCCAGTAACAGTTTAATAAGTCGTCCCACAATGTATTTCCATGACTGATCATTGATGTCACTTGTGAGTTCTCCTGCCCTTCCCTGTCGAGTGCATTAAAGGGTTAGCTCACCCAAAAATGAAAATTCTGTCATTAATTACTCACCATCATGTCGTTCCACACCCGCGAGACCTTCGTTCATCTTCGGAACACAAATTAAGATATTTTTGATGAAATCTGAGAAGTTTTATCTCCCATAGAAAGCAATGAAATTACCACATTTAAGGTCCAGAGAAGTACTAAAGAAGTACTAAAAATAGTCAACGTGACTACGGTGGTTCAACCTTAATGTTATGAAGCGACGAAAATACTTTTTGTGCACAAAAACAAAACAAAAATAACGACTTTATCAATAAAACAACAAAGCAAAAACAACAAAATAACGAACTTATTCAACAATTTTTCCTCTTCCCTGTCAGTCTCCTATGCAGTTGACACAGTGAATGCAGTTCAACGCTTCTGTGTTCTACGTCCGAACACGACTCTGTATTGGCCGGCTCCTGCGTTACCATCACACGCATGCGTCTTGCTGCTCACGTGAACAGTGTCGGCCAATACTGAGTCGGCGTTCGGACGTAAACACAGAAGCACTGCACTGCGTTCACTGCGTTCACTGCGTCAACTGCGTAGGAGACTGACAGGGAAGAGGAAAAATTGTTAAATAAAGTCGTTATTTTTGTTTTGTTTTTGCGCACAATAAGTATTCTTGTCGCTTCATAACATTAAGTTCAAGCACTGTAGTCACGTTGACTATTTTAATGATGTCTTCACTACTTCTCTGGACCTTGAATGTGGTAATTTCGTTGCTTCCTATGGGGGATAAAAAACCTCTTGGATTTCATCAAAAATATCTTAATTTGTGTTTTGAAGATGAACGAAAGTCTTACGGATGTAGAACGACATGAGGATGAGTAATTAATGACAGAAATTTCATTTTTGGGTGAACTAACCCTTTAACTTTTGTTTGAATGGGTGTTTCAGTATCGTACCACTGCGGACGTTCAGCATGTGGTGTTTGTCTAGAGACCATCCACCCAAGTTGGAGGGGTTGAGCTCATATCCCTGCAGAACAGCTGTCCTCTTCTCCCACAAGATCTGACTGGGACATGTCTCATACTCGTACCCCACAGACACTAAAGAGAAAGATTGACAGATTGAAAGAGGGATAGGAAAGAAATGTGAAGAATGAAGGAGAAAATGACGGAGAGAGAAGACACTTAGAGGAAGAGCAAAGCTGTGCTATCTTAATTAAACACTCCATCACTGAGCGGGGACATAACAATTCATTAGCTCACAGGAGGAACTTGCCGCTGGCATACACAATAATGGATGAGAGACAGACAGTCTCATTAAACTCTGAAACTATCTGTGTTTTGGAGCTCAAATTAAGAGAAGACACTGGGGAACAGACAAAGGCGTAGACAAGAAACAAGATAACAGTTGAAATACACCTGTTTCCATGACTCCATATATCACTTACCCAAAGCCTCGGTCAGGCCGTGGACCCTCTGCCTGTAGGCATCAGTCTTGTCCCAGATATAAGTGTACGCCAGGTTAGGGGAGGCATGGAACCATTTCTGGAGGAGATGGCCCTCCACGGCCACCATCAGGTGCACTTTGGCCAGGCTGAGAGGCACTAGAGCTGGAGTCATGATCACTTTGAGCAGCGAGAGGTAGCCTGAGGTCCTGGAGCTCAGATAGCAAAGTTTAAGACTAGTGCCGGGAATTTCCACCTGCTCGTGAAGGACCTGGACAGAGAGAGGAAGGAAAAGTAATGCTAAAAATTCTTGCAGATGCAGTCAGTCTTGAAAAACGGCCTCAGAAAGGAGATAAAAGAGATGAGAGCTGAGAGAAACTGTGATTGCGAGAAGGTATGAGGAATTAAATGAGTCAAAGGGAGTGAAAACGGAGATTAACAACAAAAGACCAGCCGAGAGTGAAGAGGAAAAGTAATGGAGAATATGAAATGCAAATAAAAAGCCAACAGAAGAGTGTAATGACCTACGCAAACATGAAAGAAATAAGACGTGATGGGAGCGGTGTTGAATGTGGCACCTGGCTCTCGGGGAGGATGTGTCTTTCTGAAGGGTTGGAGCTGAAGAAGGAGGACAGTGGGGAGGGAAGCACCACAGGATCGGGCCTGACAAAACCACTCAGGTCACATCTGGCCGTGGTTTTCTCCTCTGTTTGTAGCACCAGAGTGTCCATGGCATAGAAGCGATTCCAGGGCAGCCACACCGTCCGCTCCTGACTCAGAAACGGAGCCCGCTCGAACCGCAAAGTAAGAGAGCCTCCGCCGTTGGCCACCAGATCAAAACTAGAGAGAACCGACACAGGAAACATACTTCAGCACATATTCAACAGCCAAAGGGGTTCAAATAATTTTAATTTACTCACGTGCCATCCTGGCGGGTCATGGTGTGACCATAGTGAGGGTACTTCACAAAGGTCACGTTGACGCCCACCAAAGGAGTGCCATCTGAGGTCAAAACCTGACCTCGAATTAGAGATGCCAGGCTGCACACACACACACAAATACAAAAAGTAATATTAGAGCATTATAAACCATGTCATTTAGTCCATCACAGCACAGGGCAGATGAGGTACCTGGCATTGAAGGGGTTGATTCCTGGGATGATGTGAGTGCTGTCTTTACCCACAAGCATCTTGATTCTGTCATAAAAGGAAGGGACTTTCTGGACTTCTGATTGGCTCTGCTGAATGACCTGGAGTGGGTCACGTGATCCACGGCACAGCGGATTGGTCACACAAGAGCTCTGCGTGCAGCAGTCCGGATCCATGCAGTCAACAAGACCATCTGAGTGGAAAAGATGTCACCACATGTCATAAAAACTTTAGATCTGTAACATGCATTACCAGTGTGACACATGAATTTTGCATGAAAATGAACCCACACTAGGGATGTCACGATAGCAAAAATTCAGTTCTTGATAGAAATGCCAGTGTCAATTTCTCAACATCTACTGAATATATAATATTAACAGAATAAAGCCTTCACATAAATTTTCTAATGTACATCACCATTTAAAAGTTTGTGCTCAGTACGATTTTTTTTTTTAAAGACATTATTTTATTCCGCAAGGATGCATTAAATTGATTAGTTACAGTAAATACATTTATAATGTTACAAAATATCTCTATTCCAAATAAACACCGTTCTTCTGAACATTCTATTCATCCAAGAATCTTGAAAAACAAATCATGTTTCCACAAAAATATTAAGTAGCACAACTGTTTCTTGAGCAGCAAATCAGCATATTAGAATGATTTCTGAAGGATCATGTGACACTGAAGACTGGAGTAATGATGCTGAAAATTCAGCTTTGCCATCACATGAATAAATTACATTTTAAAATGTATTAAAATAGGAAATAGTTATTTTAAATTGTAATAATGTTTCACAACCTTACTGTTTTACTATATTCAAATAAATGCAGCCTAGGTGAGCATAAAAACATTTTAAAAAGTCATACCGACACCAAACCATTAAACGATAGTCTAATCTACAGATCGATATTTTGACATGTCTGATTTTCTTTTGCCCCACCAGTTTTCATTAAAATAACCTTCTGAGTTTATATTAATATCCCTTCATGATCATAATTTTTAAGTGAATTTTTTTATGTGTGCAGCTGCATTTTACCAAAGTACTGAATTTAGTTTGTATACCCAATATTATCAATACTATAGAAAGACCTGCATTTTGTTTAATTCTATTATTGACTTGGTTTCAGAAGTACCAGCACATTTGACATCCCGAGCACACATACTTTCATGGTTTCAGAGTGGCAGATGGTTTAAAGCGACTTCTGAAGTCTCTCTGTTCAGCTGCCATCTTATTCTCAGAGTGTGTACTTTTGATGAACCCTTCTCAGTTCAAAACCCTGCACTGCTTTGATGTCAAGAGAGGGAGACAAATAATGTGATTAAAAAACCCATAATGAGCTCAAATGCGGAATTTCTTATCATTATGGAAATTCTATTAAATTGAACAAATATATTTATTTATCCCCATTGTGGTAATGAGCCCAGCTGATGGAAGTGATCATTGAATCCAATGATGCTCTAGTTTCGCTCTCTCTACCCCGGTTTCACTTTTAGAGAACTTACATCAAAGTCACAGAGGGCATCGCTCACACCCCTGAGAGCTTCCTTTCCTTTTTGATCTTTCTCTCTGTCTCTTCCAGTCTCTTACTGGCTGCATATCGCAATGCACTGTACATGCACACCCTTTCAACCCTTCTCCCTAAATGGGTCTTTCTTGATCCGGAACAAACTCACAACAAGCGCCTGTTGCCAGAGATGTTTGCTCCATGTTGTTTTGCCTGGTGCTCTCTGATCTTTGAAGCTTCAGTGAAGTAACCCCCAAACGAAGGGCAAACAAAAGAGAGAGAAGAAAAAAGCAGGAAATTGTGTATGTCTGGAGGATGCTTTTCTTTGTGCTGTTTTGTGTCTAGGTTAGACTAAACAGTGTGTTCAAACATCTGCTTTAAGAAGTATTTTGTGATCATCCTTAAAATTTAATCCACAAGAAGTACAAGATGAAATAAATTGCATTACAGCTAATTAAGTTAAAGGGATAGTTCACCCAAAAATGAAAATTTGATGTTTATCTGCTTACCTCCAGGGCATCCAAGATGCAGGTGACTTTGTTTCAACGGTTGGAGTTAAAAATCATCATTTGTGTTCTACTGAAGGAACAAAGTCACCTACATCTTGGATGCCCTGGAGGTAAGCAGATAAACATCAAATTTTCATTTTTGGGTGAACTATCCCTTTAAATTAAATCACATGTTTGATGGTCTACCAGAGACTGAGATCACTTTCCAATCCTCTTCCCCCTCCTATATATAATTCCCTGTCCTCTCCCTATTCTAATAATATATATTATGAAAGAACATTTAGGTTAGAGGGCCCAAAGTATTTTCTCATGCTCTAAGACTAATGTGACCACAACAACTTAATACCAATGGTTAGAGGTTTCTTCAAACATCTGCATATTTGCCAGGGGCATGTATATAAGAGAGTGAGAGAACACAAAAGACAAGACAAAACATGGAAAAAGAAAACATTTTAAAACAAGACACAACAAACAGTTCTGTCTAAAAGCCCCTCTGTGCTCTTTATTGGTCTAGAGGAGACGCTTAGTGCTTAGGGCTGGCTCTGAACATCCACCTGTTATATAATCATTCTGCCTTGAGGTAGTTTCAAATCCCTCACTCCGCCAGCCAAACAGACGCATCACCTTTTATACGGTTGATTGGAGCTGCTCTATCCAGTCGTTCAGAGTAGCTTTATATCGCCTAATAAATTGCCACACAAAGCAGCAGTTGATATATACATATATATGTATATATGTGTACAAATATATGTATGTATGTATGTATATACAGTATATATGGGTCAATGACGTGACGGGTCATTTCTTTGTCTATCATTTCTTTGTTCTTTGGCCTTAATAATAATAAAAAACAAAACGTAAAGGTAGTACAACTAGATCTCTTTTATTGAATCCCAAAGGTTTTAATTATATTGTATATTTTAATTATATACATATAAAGCTATTCCAAAGATTTTGAAGTGCCAAAAGTTCATTCGGTTTAACCGTCCAAAGGCCAATACAGCCATTTCATTTGTGATTAAAATATCTAAAAATTTAATAAATGTATATATTTTTTATTCGGTCATGATTTTATAACATCACATATTAACATAGTGCAAAATGGTATTAAAATTATGTGAAGTCACTGCTTTGTTATGAGAAAGAATGTCCAGAAAAATTAATTTCATTGATGTCATTTGGAGTAACCAATATAAAGGGACCATTTCGGATCACCAAGTCATGTGGTCAGTATCATGTGACATCATTCAGACACCTGCAAAGAACCACATGGTCGTGAAGCAAAGTAACTAACTCTCTATTAACTATTTGAAAACTTCATGTTTTCACTCGCTCATACGCATGTCCTGAAACATCAGGTCATTCGGTACAACCGCTACAAAACATGGAAAATGTTGTAATATTTTAAAAACTTGTACTAAATATAAAATGTTTGATTGTCCTTTTGTTAGCTTGCTAGCTAGATATCAGCCTGTTAGCATTGTTTGAAAATATTGTCTTCCAGTATAACCAAAAGTGTCATTTGGTAAAACCGAAATTTTGGTTATGGAATGACTTTTTTGATGACAAATTTTGTCCATATTGTAAAAAAAGCAGAACAAAAGCAGTATTAACTGATTATAAAAACCACATAATCTCATTGTTAACACTTAATAAATCTTCAAAATTAATTATATCACCGTTGTTTTTTTAACACTTTTAAAAACATTATTCGACAATGACCCATATATATATATATACTGTATATATAAATAATTCCATACATATTAATTTGTTATTTTGACCCTGCTGACCATTAACCAACATCAGAGAACCATGAGACATTAAATAGTTGAAATTTTAACCTAAAATGTCAGGGGGAAAAGGTTTGGGAATACGGGCTGCAGGATGACTTAAATGTATTTAAATTAATAAATTACAATTCATATGTAAAAATCTAATTCTAATCTAAATTAAAATTTAGAAAAAAGAAAAAAAAGATATACCCCAGTTACAATTTCTTTTACCTTTTCATTTCCGATGCCTGCTTGTCACAGAGAAAAGTCAAGAGTATTTATTTACACGTTTTCAACAGTTGTTCAGATTTTTGTATTCACTATGATGTTCATCAAACAACACCAAATACAGGAAAACTGAGACAGGAGAGCCGTTTGTGTTTTTTTTTTTTCTCTGCTATTCACTGTCACTTAGCAAAATACTTGATTGTGAATGCCAACAAGTCATAGTTTTATATAACTGCAGCTGCTCTGGGCACATGACCAAAAGGGCTAATCTTATTGGTTGGCCAGTTTTATTCACAGTGCAAAGAAATAAAATCAGAACACCTCTCCATAAAAAAAAAAAAAATCTGCCTCATTGATGGCATATGAAAGTTAGTGTTGGTCTAAAGAGACACATTTATCGTTGTGTGAACAGGCCTTTAGACTAGTGAGATAATAACTGTCCTAACCAAAGTTCTCATCTCATCAGTTTAGTTTTTTCCCATCAAGTCTTGACAGATATGATGCAAATGAGGCCAAATGGGGGGATGAAACAATTTATGCATTCATCATGCATTTCTTACCTCCTTCATTGTCCTTATTGTCATTGCAGGAGGTCTCCATGGCAACACTGCAGCCTGGCCCTCTCCAGCCAGTGTGACACTCACAGTGCCAGCTGTTCTGACCCATGATGCATTGCCCATTCCCATTGCACAGCCCTGGACAACCATCTGAAAGAGGAGAGGGAGAGATTGATCAATTGTGTGATTATATTGGATTTGAGATGATTTAGTTTGATCCCCATAAGAAACACCAGGGGAAATGTTACTCGCCACTTAAAACTCACTACCATACCGACGGCATGCAAACTGTCAGACAAACTCTTGATGGACATCTATTATCAATGAACCCAAGCGAAACCATTATAGATGACTTTGGTTTGACTGCTGCATTTTGGATGGTGAATTCAGCGTCAAGATGTGTTGTGTGCACAGAATCCATCAGCTATAATTGTCTAAAAAACAATGATGTGAAAACAGTGGCATAGAGGGAGAACTGTACTCATTAGCATGAAAACAAGCATACTAGCACATGCAACCAAAGCGGCATCCATTAGTATTCTTCTTCCAGCTGGACTCCAGAGCTCAACAAGTCATTTAATATTCTTATAGATGCGGATCACACAGTGAAGACTGTGTCCTTTGCTCTGAATGTGATTATAAAACAATGACAACACACACACAAACATAATCATACGCACAAATATGTTTATGTACATGCGTTGATGCAAACATGAGCAAATCAATCAAGAACAAACAACAAAACAGCAGCTGAAAAGTCTTTGAAAAAGAGTCACAGAAGCAAGGGAAATGCCTTTGACTAGCTCAAAGCTTCAAAGCAGGAGATAAGCATGTGTGTGTGTGTTTACCAATGGTGCAGTGTTCTCCGTTCCAGCCCTGTTCACACTGGCACTTGCCGTCCCTGCAGGTCCCATGTTTCACACACTGTGGGTTACACAGTCTCTGGTCACAGCTTGTGCCTGTCCAGCCCTCCTCACAGTGGCAAACGCCCCCGACACACACGCCATGGCTCCCACAATCTGCTGAACAAACCTCTGGAGGGACAGAGAGAGAGAGAGAGTTGTTTTAACACTTGTTTTTTTATTTCATATTTATCTTTATTTTATCCTTCTTAATTACTTTAATTATTATTGATCCTGTCAAATGTAAGCAATTTGCAGTTTTATTCTGTTATTTTACTCAATTGTTATTTGGCTTTGCACTGTTTTAATGATCTGCAGCAAATCTGCAAATGCTTTGGCAATGTAAATAATTACATTGCCAAAAAATACAAATTATTGTACTGAATGCCATTTATGTCAATAGCACACTAAAATAGCTGTATTATTGACATTACTGTTCAAAAGTTTGGAGTCAGTAAGATTTTGTAAGAATTTTACTCAGAAAGGATGCATTGAATTTACCAAAAGTGACAGTAAAGATAATTATAGTGGTAATCTATTTCAAATAAATGCTATTCTTTGGAACTTATTCATCAAATAATCCTGAAAAATCCTTGGTGGTTTTAAAAATTGTACCAACCCCAAACTTTTGAACAGCAGTGTACATCTATATTATCTATTACTATACAAAATTTGTAAACATGCACATTTGAGCATGAAAAACCCCTGCATATTATTTACTAATCACCCACAATCCAGTTTAACTCTCTGGTCCTATTCGGTCAAAAATGACAGAAAAATTTTACGTTTTGCTTCATTGGAATGGGATGACACTTGGTGACTTTTGTCGCATCAGCTATGTGAACACACAAAAAAATCATGGATATGATTTGGATATGTTAAAGGGTCGAAAAAAAATAGTAACACTTGGCTCCTTCACGGTCAAAAATGACAGACATGAATGGGAAATACGAAAAAATGCAAAGACTCAGAGAATCTTTTGGTGGTACAAACTACAAATCAGCCACTGTGCAGAATAAAAGTACACAGCAATGAAGGGGTGACACTCTAAAATGTCAAGAATGCAAAATAGACACATCCACCCCACACACACATATATATGAACTAGCGCGACTATAACACAGAGCAAGTTTTTGCAAATGTGTGAAATAAAATCAATAATTCAGCCACAAAGCAGTAAAAAAACAAACAAACAAAAAAAAAAAAACACAAGGAAAAGGTTACACACTAAAACATTGAGAAAACAAATACAGACACACCCACTCAAACACACACTCACAGACACACACACAACACATTGTTATACACACACAAATGAACCTGTGTGGCTGTAACAATATGGTAAAATTGAGCCAAAAGACTCGAATAAGAAGTTGAAATCAGATCAGACCCAGATTTATTAAGCTGTGGTAAATTTTTGTTAAATTTTTATTAAGCTGTGGTTTTTTTTTTTTTTTACATTTTTATTGAATTTTGCTGTTATGTGTAACAAAATGTCCTCCTCTGTGTTCAGGTTTGACTGTAGTAAAATTAATGCAAAAACTGACACTTCAAATCAACATTTCAAACCAAAAAAATCTAAACCTTGACAAAAAGTAGTCTTTGAGAATGTCTAAGTGTGAATCCAAATGCACAACTTAATAAAAATAAGTATTTATGTCTAAAAACCACTAGAGTATTTATAAGCCACTTTATTTAGAACTATATAGAAATCTAGTGGTTACAACATGGCATTACTTAAGTTTTTCTTTTTTACTCCAACCAGATGCCACTAATCTAAATTAATCTAAATTAAATTAATTAAAATTAAAATTGGATTTTAAATGCCTTGTCTCTATTTTAACATGGAATACTGCTTTAATTGAAAAATAATTAAAAAATATATTAGAAAAAAAAGTGTATTATTTTCAACGGGGAATTGTATAAATATTGCAGAGTCTCATAAAATACCTTTAAAATTTTAAATAATGATCAAAAATTATTATTAAACAAAAATATATTACATTGGTTTTCCTGAAAAACAAAAAAGTTCAATTTCAAGGCTTCACTCACTTTTTGACTGTGATGGAGCCAAGTGTGACCCCTAAACGAAGAGGACCAGAGGGTTAACAGATTTACCTATCGAGAGAACTATCTGTGCTGGTTGCATCATGCATATTTCAACCAAGTTAATGTCATTATTAAATGGATCTCTTTTATGTAAATTAGAATTACAATTTTTTTTTTCATTTTTTATATATATATTATAATAATATTTTATTTATGAAGCTTATTTTAGATTGCACCTCATCCACAAAAGTTTGAATTGCATCCACTAATTTTTTGAAGTGTGTATTATTTTCATATGAATCAGGTGCTAAAACAGCACATGCAGCGAGTGCAAATTAACACCGCTATCAGCGAGTGCAATTCATGCTTAGCGAATCCCCCTGAGAGTGTAGATGGATGAAAATGAAAGATTGGAATACATCGCAGCACAGCTTGAGAAGAGAGGAAGTGAGAAGGTGGAAATCGCTGATGGGAACACACCCGTGGAGCAGTCAGGGCCCATCCAGTTGGGGTCACAGCTGCAGAGGCCCGTGTCAGGGCTGTAGGATCCGTGGCCGTTGCACTGATCCGGGCACTGGGCTCTTGACACATCACATAGAGGTCCAGACCAACCTGGTTTACAGTGGCACTGACCGGACACGCAGCTGCCATGTCCAGAGCATGTGGGGTCAAGACAATCCACTGGAGAGAAAGAAATAGAGCATTTGAAAAAGCTTTTTTCTCTCATCCTCTTTTTTTCTTTTCACTTTCCTCCTCATCTTTCACTTCTCTCTCCTAAACTCACCTCTGGGATCTCTACACTTTCAGAAACCAGCTGCTCATATGAACATGTGCTCAGAGACTCCGTTTCTGCCCAATTTCTTAAAAGCCCGATCAATAGACTGAATTTCATCACTTTAATAAAGTTTATTATGCTTGTATCAGCATGCTTTTCTAGCAGACATTTGAAATCTGAGATTCTCAGAGGAAGAGATTTTTCTGAGAGTGCTGGAAAAAGTTTTGAAAACGAGAAGCTGTCGACACGCTCATTACCGTCCTCGCAGGACTCCCCACGGTAACCTGCTTCACAGGTGCAGCTGCCTTGGGCGCAGGTCCCGTGACCGCCACAGCTGGGGTCGACGCACTGGCCCTGAGGCACATCGCACTCCAGCCCCTTCCAGCCGCTGTAGCACATGCACACACCCTTGCTGTACTGCCCGTTCCCACTGCACAGCACAGGACAAGCCACTGCAACGGAGACAGAACGAAAGCATGCAGGAGGGGAAACAAATGAGGGAGTGAGGGAAGGACAGAAGACGAGGATGTTTGAGAGGAATTAGTGAAAACCAGCTTCATTGAGAGAAGTTCAGGTATGAAATGTTAGATAAGATAAGAGAAAAATGAAGCATAGAGTTAATTCAAACAAATCCACTGAACTGTATGAAAACACCTCAAACTATGCGTCAAGGGCTGTGAATCCCCAAATCAGATTAACTAACTAAAGCTTTTTAGCTGTTTTCAGACAGTTTAGCCAGATTACTAGTATTTTATGTCATTGTTGTCCCTAATCAATGTCCCTAATCAAACGTAATTAAAGTAAATTGCGCACACAGTTAACTAATTCGTTCCCTCGATTTACATTTAGCAAATCGAGGGAACGACTTAGTAAAGCGTGCACACGATTTATAAATCGAGGGAACGTATTAGTAAAGTGTGCGCACAATTTATATATCTAGGGAACGAATTAGTAAAGCGTGCGCACGATTTATATATCGAGGGAACAAATTAGTAAAGCGTGCGCACTATTTATATATCGAGGCAATGACTTAGTAAAGCGTGCGCACGATTTATATATCGAGGCAACGACTTAGTAAAGCGTGCGCACAATTTATATATCGAGGGAACGACTTAGTAAAGCGTGCGCACAATTTATATATCGAGGGAATGACTTAGTAAAGCGTGTGCACGAATTTAGCCTAAAATTTTTTCCTGCATGTCATGTGCGGGGCTCCGTACTTATTTATTTGATCAAAAATACAGTAAAAACAGCAATGAAAAATTATATTGTGAAATATTATTACAATTTAAAATAACTGTTTTCTATTTTAATATATTTTAAAATGTAATTTATTACTTTGATGGATCAGCAGTATGCAGTGGACATTTTAGGACATCCCAAGACCTCAGTCAAATGATGAAAAAGCATCATGCCTCAGACTAAGGCCCCAAATGGCACTCTTCCCCCTGGTTTCACAGACAAGGCTTAAGCTAGTCCTAGACTAAAGTGCATGTTTGAGCTGTTTTAACTGAAAGAAACTTGTACTGAAATATCTTAAAATATGTCACTGCCAATGTTTTGTCTCAAGATGCACACTAGTAATGTTTTTCTAGTGTATGTTTATAAAAGCTACTTAAATATCCTAATTAAACTAAGACCTAATCCTGGCTTAGGCTAAGCCCTGTCTGTAAAACAGGGCCTTCATGTGCACTTTCGATCTTGTGGACTTACAATGGCCGCTGTGTGCGTCTGTCCGTTAAGTCCACGAGACCGTATAGTGTCCCATTTGTCATTTTAACTTTCAGAAGTGTGCTTGCGAGCGCCCCCTTTGTGGCCGCTAGTCTGCGAGCTATGCAGAGGACTTCTACCTGGTGCTCAAAGCGGCATTACGTCACGAAAGCGTGGACTCAGATGAAGATTGTGAGGGTTTAGCCTGAGTATATTTTATTTTTACTGTTTTCATTGAATGTCACACTGGTTAGCTTGTATAAAACATGTCCCACAATGATTATTTTGTAAATGTTGTATTATTCATGAGTTTTATTTGCATGTTTAAAAAGTTAGTTAAATAACACATTGAAACTAGCTAGCTTCTATGTTGGCAAACTATAGTGAAGTTAAAGAGATCTTTGGCGCTATTAGACTGTGTTACTATAAGCTCAACGCTGCTTTGTGTACAGAGGTTTCCGAGGAAACAGCTTTATTTCTGCCATTCCATAAGCGCCACCTACTGTCAGAGAGTCAATGTATATTTTTATTCTGCAGACCAATGTGAAAATCAGCATGTTCTCTTATGTAAAAGTGAAGAACTTATATCAGTTTTTCAGTGAATATACTGGGGCCTCATTAAGTCCATTTCACCTGATGCCTTTTATGTCTGAGTCCTTTTAGTGTGAGTCCATTTCACCCAATGCCTAATTGTACAAGATCTGACACCTGAAGTTGTTTTTCCTTAGACCTGAAGCCTTTCAGTCTGAGGCATAATGCCTTTTCATCATATGACTGAGGTCTGAGGATGTCCTAAAATGTACACCGTACATCAGTCATTACTCCAATCCTTCAGAAATCATTAATTTAGTGCTCAAGAAACATTTCTTTTGATTATCAATGTTGAAAACAGTTGTACTGCTTTATATTTTTTTGTGGAAACCTTGATGCATTTTTTTTTCAGGAATCTTTGATGAAAGTTCAAAAGAACAGCATATATTTGAAATAGAAATCTTTTGTAACAAATGCCTTTACTGTCACTTTTGATCAATTTAATGTGTCCTTGTTGAATAAAAGTATTCATTTCTTTAAAAAAAAAAAAAAAAAAGTAAACCTGTTTGCTCAGATGAACCAGATTATTAAAGATTAATAAAATTCCTGTGTAGAATCAAACCTCTGGTGGAATTTCGTATCGTTTAGATCAGAATATAAAAGTACATTTCTTTCTTCAAGTTTAATGTAATCCTAATCAAGAGTCATTTATTTAAAAACCCTCATTGTATATATTGCTGTGATTAAATTAGAAATATATCTGATATTATGTAATTATATAATCTGAAACATACTATGTATTGCCCCCTAAAAAGTTACAATGTAGTTATTTTGTTTCCTTTTTCAAAAAAAAAAAAAAAAAAAGTAGCTGACTTTAACAAAATAAGTAGCTTGTATCATAAACTACACTGTTTAAAATTTTCTTCAACATTAGCCTGCATATACTCAAGCTAAGCAGAAACATTTCTTACTTATTTCTTATTATAAATCTTACAGTTTTCAATGAAAAATTACCTAGAATGAATGAATGTAGAAAAATAAGAAAAGAATCATGCCTTTTGCTTCACAGTGTTCGCTATTCAGCCTCAAAGGCAGCATAAATGCTGCACGATCTCTCTGTATATAGTGATAAGAAAGACTATGCCATGTGTAATTAAGGTAGAGAGATTCAGAGGCAATATCAACAGTACTCCCTGCTACTCAGAGGAGACAGCATTCGACAGTAATAAACTAGCTGTCTATAGCCTCAGGTGAGCTCACACACATATTTCTCTTTACGAAGCCTCCACTGAGAGCACTTCATCACTCAAAAAGATTGGTCTAGCACAGTAAAGCCAACAATCCCATCAGACATCTTGGCATAACTGAGACGGGATTAATCAGTGATGTTGTAATTCATCCGTCTGGATCTCAGAGTGATGTGACAGTGTCATAGAGCCGTTATGTCAAATGGCCAGAGCTTATGTACACTGATGATCTGATGACAAATTTTGAGCTCGAGGGAAAATTCTGACATATGTTTCACACATCAATAACAGCTTCAGAATTAAACATGTACCAAGTCACCTATAAAACTTATAGCCAATTACACATAAAAATTCATTTAAAATAAATCACAAAGGTTATTTAAAAGTTACAGTGAATAAGACTTAATATAAAACAAAAAGTTAATTAGCAACCAAGCATTAAATTACACAATAATGGTGAAGTTTGGCATTACTCATCTCATGTTCATGTCACATTCACCTCAAACTAAATATGATGTTACTGTACAGTCATTTTACTAGGTGGTAATATATGCTTACTTTTTTTTAAATAGTTTGATTTTTTTAAATCAAATTTTCCTTGATCTTTTGTCATATAAGAGGTCATTGTACTATAAAAATATCCTGTAAGTTTCAGAACTTCCTTGCTAATCCAAAAACGAACAAAAGTTTTTATTGTAAACATTCTGCCAAAATGACTCGTTTTGATTTATTATGATTGGTAACACTTTATTTTACAGTGCCGTAGTTACACATTACTACATGTACTTACTATATTAATAACAGTAAATTATGCATAATTACAAGTAACTAACCCTAAACCAAACCCTAACCCTAACTGTAACTCTATAGTAAGTACTTGTAGTTAATTAATAGTACTCAGTACTTATTTGAGTAATTAAAATGTAACTCCGGCAATGTAAAATAAGGTGTATATGATTTTATCACATTATGACGTAATAGTTTGACAAAAGACCGCCTCTTCAAAGGAAAATGTCACTATTGGTTTGTCTGATGCAGCTCGTTTTATACGAGTATTTACACTGCAGCGCCGCAGTCAAACTGTGAATAGTTGTGATTTGCTGTTCTTTCCTTTGCTTCGGCATTTATGGGGTTAATGCGTTGGATTATTGGATACAGAAGAAAGCATGTAGAGAACGCTGCTTTTGTTATTGTTGTGATCAAAGCCATTTGCTGTAATCCTGAACAAAAGCTTCAATGAGTGGCATGTTCTGTTTTGTAATCAGTAAGACATTACAACAAGTTTAATTTTATTTAAAACACAACACTGCAAATGACAATGTTTGTTTTTTACTTTATAGAATGAACTATGAATAGCCTATAACAGTGATTCCCAAACTTTTTAGAGTGGAGTACCCCCTGAGGCATTTGCCATCCTTCTGCGTACCCCCTCTCTTCCTCTTAGACTGCACCTTTTCCATTAAGGAACAATATTTGCCCCCTAAATTGACTTTCCAGTGCATTTTTTTTATCTTTATAAATACCTTTACAACATTAATAATGTTTTAAATAAAAAAAAAAAGTTCAATAAAGAAATATGCAATGATAAAACTTGAAAAGTGATTCTTTTAAATACTAAAACCGCCAGTAGATGGCGGTAAGTCACTGTCTTAATGCATGAGTCATCGAGTCGTTCATTCAACGAAGCAAGTGGCTGTATTTATGAATGATTCATTGAATCACGAACAATTCGTTCAAAGCTGCAGATTCGTTCATGGAACACCTCTGTGTATTGTTCTGCTGTGGCTTTCGCTGGAGCTATTATTTCGTTGCAAAATAGAGCAAATACTGAAAATATTGTGAAGAACATCACTTAATATTACCCTTTTGTTTGTTGAAATGTTGTATAAAATCAATATCACATTTGCAATCATGTGGATATTTGGATTTGCATTCTTGCTCGTATAATATTATCAACATTAAAAACAAGAACTCACAAAAGGTATGTTTTTGTATCAAGAGTTTGAATCTTAAATTGATCTCTATGCACCTTTTGTGCCAGGCTATTTGTTCAAGTGCTAAATCTACAGGTACATTGTCGAGAACGGCAGTAATGTAGCGCAACCTGCACCCATATGCGCGCTGCTTATGTGGAAATGGACGCTGTCAGATTTGACCGCAAAAGATATGGTATTTTGATTGGATGTATTTATGTATTCATGCATTTATGGCATTGTGCCTGTTAGAAAATATATGGTTGATTTTAATGTTATTTTAAGGTGGGGAAGAATTAAGTGAACGGCAACATTTGGCATTTTGTTCGCGTACCCCCTCTATCACCTCACGTACCTCCAGGGGTACGCGTACCCCAGTTTGGGAACTGCCGGCCTATAAGAATGACAGTATGACAAACAATGTATGTTCATTCATAATTCTGTTTACAAGAAACACTGTAAGTCATCCAACTATAACTGTGGTAACTCCAAGTACTTCAGATTTATTTGCCACAACTAAGACTTATAAAGCATATTTAATAAGAATAAATGTTTCACAGTGTTGGCAAATGTTTCAACTACTGTATGTAACAAGATATTTTTAAGTTAAGTTTAATCCTAAGTTTTTAGGTCAAAAACAGGATAGAAAATAGCTTATTTCTTTTAAATTATGATGTTTTTGATGTAAAAATCTTGATAACATTATAATTGGACCTCAGAGAACATCATAAAAATAAAAGCAGTTCATGACCCCTTTAAAAATAATAATGCCACAATGTGAAAAATCTTAATTGTCCTAATAAATATAAACTATATTATTTATTTGCATTTATTAATGTAAAAAGTGAGGTGTTGTTTAATGCACAAAATGTTATTAAACAACACAGCTTTCCTGTAAGACTACAAAAAATGTTTTGACAAATGCTGCAATGTGAAACATAATTTTTTAATGTAAATATGCCTGCAGTGTGACAGTAAACGGTACCTTTGGAGCAGTCCGTGCCGTGAAACCCCGGGAAGCAATGACACGCTCCTGACATGCACTCTCCGTTGCCATGGCAATTCTGGGGGCACTCTTCCACTGAGTCTGAGACGACACATAAGAGACGCACGCATTTTACAACCCTCAGTTATTAATGAAGGACAGTGGAATGAAACATTCACAAATCTAGAAGACCTTTTAAATGCTGTTGTCTGACAGAAAAAAGCGAGTCATATAAGACTATGAACTGTCTTGCGTTTTGTGAGATAATCTTTTACACAGCATGGTGCAATGAGAACTTTCAGTCAGCGTTATTGACAGTTCAGTGGCAATGTGTGAATTACTGTGACACATTTCACCAAAGCCTTATGGGAAATATAACACTATGACTGTGGTAAAAGCTAAAATAAATTATGCTTTTCAGATCATCAGTAGCCATCAACCGAATGTTAGATAATCACATTAATACAGTATGTGATCATCTGATCTCCAGATCTAAGAGGCCTCAAGAGCACAGTGTGTGTGTGTGTGTGTGTGTGTGTGTGTGTGTGTGTGTGTGTGTGTGTTTCTCCTCAAACTGAATAGTTAAGCATACATATCGTTATGAATATAGTGGACCCAGAAAATATTTGGACACTTAAGCCACACTTAAAAATGTATGAATGTCATTCTATCAGATAAATATCAAAGTGGCATCTGCAAACAAATGATGGTAGCTTTTCTCCAAACTAATTTCCCTTTTCTGAATCATTTTTGCAGTGTCTTGTAAACAACTAATCTCAAGGTTATTTTGAGTGGCTGAATGAATTCGGTTCTCCTCAAGTTCACACAGGTGTCCTAAGAGACAGGTGCAGATCTTAAAATGCTAATGTTTGACAACCAGAAAGTGTGCAAATAATTCTGTCTTTTTTAAAATTATTTTTAAACCATACATACTTCTTTTGTGAAATGCTTTGAAAAGTGTGAATGTGCTGTCTTTCTTTAAAATAAATGCTATACGTTTGATACTCTTATCTAATGCAATGACATTCACATTCATTTTAAGTGGCTTAAGTGCCCAAGCACTTTTAGCACTTGATCTTTATGGACTTATTCAGACAGCAGACAGGCAGCACAAATACATTTATATATATATATATATATATATATATATATATATATATATATATATATATATACGACTTTAATAGATTCATTGTTTATAGTCTCATCAAAAAAAAAAAAAAAAAAAACTACTTTTTTTATATATTTTATTTTCTACTTTAATATACACTGCCCGGCCAAAAAAAAAAAAAAAAAAAAAAAAAAAGTCGCTGTTTGCATTTTAATAGGCAAATACTTAAGAGTCTATGGATGGATCATTATTACAGTGATTATTATTTTTTTTAGCATGTTATATGTTTGGCAATGGTTCTTTTAACCCTAAAAGATGGAGTGTGTAGCTTTTCGTTTCTTAAACAACCATGTATTAAGATGTATCATGGCCATATTCCAGGATGACAATGTCAAGATTCATCAGGCTCAAATTGTGAAAGAATGGTTCAGAGAGCATGAAGAATCATTTTCACACATGAATTGGCACAGACCTTAACCTCAGTGTAAGTTTTTGGGATGTGCTGGAGTAGACTTTATAGAGTGCTCACCTCTTGCATTGTAAGATCTTGACCAAATAAATGTTGTGATGTTATTTCCATCAGGAGGTGCATCAATTTTTGGTCATGATCTTGTATTGACAATGCAAGAGTCAAGCACTCTGTAAAGTCTCCTCCAGCACATCCCAAAGACTTTCAATGAATTTAAGGTCTGGACTCAGAGGTGCCAATTCATGTGTGAAAATGATTCTTCATGCTCTCTGAACCATTCTTTCACAATTTTAACCCTGGTGAATCTTGACATTGTCATCCTGAAATATGGCCATGATACATCTTAAAACATGGTTGTTTTAGAAATGAAAAGCTACACACTCCATCTTTTAGGGGTAAAAGAACCGTTTCCAAACATATAACATGCTAGAAAAATAATAATCACTGTAATAATGATCCATCCATAGATTCTTAAGTATTTGCCTATTAAAATCCAAACAGCGACTTTTTTTTTTTGGTTGGGCAGTGTATTAAAAGTAATTCCTTTTATGGCAATGATTTATTTCTCTCTTTTTTTATTATTGCATCTGACAATTTTATTATTATCAGTGTTTAAAGCAGTTGTTCTGCTTAAAATTTTTGTGGAAACCTACTTTTTTTTCAGGATTATTTAATGAATAGAAAGTTAAAAAAAACAGTATTTCTATTCTATTGAAATAATTTTTTGTAACACTGTAAAACAATGTAACAATGTAAAAGTCTTGACTGCCAATTTTGATCAATTTAATGCATCCTTACTTAAAAAAGTGGATTTCTTAAAAGAAAAAACTTTTGATCAGTAGTGTATGAAATACATAAAAATATATTTACAAACCCAATTCGAAACACATTCATATTTGGTTTTAAATCTGATTAATATAAGGTTTACTAATAATTAAATAATTACTTTTATTTTTTTTATACATATATATAAATTGGGACACAATTCCTTTGCATTTTCACCCAATCTTTGCTAATATATTGAAGCATACAACAGTTGATATGTGCTGAATTTTGAATAAATGAATAAGTGAACAAGTGAGCGGTTTATGAATATTTAAACACAATATATACAGTACATGAATATGTAAAATACAGCAATGCCTCCTATACGCTTCATGAGTTCTGCATCACAGTCTGATATCATGACAGACATGAGGTCAAATTTCCACTTTTTCATCCCTCACTGACAGCTCCTCTCAGCTGTTGTAGAAAGCCTCGAAGTTGGCATTGCGCTTATGCGAAGTCATCACTATGGCAACCTTTGTAGATATAGTGGATATTGACTAAACTCCCTGAACAAACATATTTCAGTGCTTACTTTTATTTTACAAATACAACTATTCCTTGTGTGGCCTAAAGAGAAATGTAAGTGAAAGCAATAAAAGCAGCTCTCCTTCAACTCCACACATTCAAACTGAAATATAATATGAGGTTAAGGGTGGATCAGGTGTCCTGTGTAAGCTGTGAGTGAAATGCATCCTCTAAACAGTAAATAGTTTCTATTTTACCATCTTCTTTTTAAACATGCTGACCTTAGTGCGTAAATAAAAGCTGGAGGTGTGTACCTAAAGCCACAGTGCTGAATGAAACTGGCTCTTTCTCTTTGCCGTCATTGTAGAAGGCCAAGTGCCAGGTGCCGGGGTCCAGATACTGCACAAAGATCGCCTCATTCTGGACAACGGTCTGAATACTGCGCCGCTCACGAGGAGACTCGATAACGCTCCACTTCTCCTTTCCATCCAGCCTTTCCATATAGTCATACTGAAGACACATAGAGATAGAAAATAATCAGCAAGGCAAGGAACTACAGGACATCATCTTCACTAAACACTGTAATGACAATCAAAAAAGTCAAATTAAATCAAAATGTAGAGGAAGATAACAACTCAGAAATGTGACAAGACACGTGTAAAAATGCTGCAGACAAATATGCAGCGATAATTTGGAAATCATTTACAATTCATTATAAAAAGTTGCAAAGAAAAAAGGCCGGTCTACACAGATGGTCGCTTCATGGTAATTAACAAAAACCTGTCTTTTTAAGGAGGAACATCATAGAGAACCAGATTTCCTGGCTCTAGCTCACACACTGTCCCACCAAATGGTGACAAACCCCAATTTTCAAAGGTTGGGTTTTTTTCGGATCAGTATGTTAACCCTTTTGGTGTTTGCTGGGGCAGTGTGAACATAACAGTGCCAACCAATAGATTTAGAGATCAACACTTGAGTAGTCTCAAAAGCAGCCTGTTTAATTCTAAATTAGAGAATGTGGTAACACTTTATTTTACAGTGCGGTAGTTACACGTTACTGCATGTACTTACTATAGTAATAACAGTAAATTAGTAACTAACTCTAAACCAAACCCTCACCCTAACTGTAACTCTATACTAAGTACATGTAGTTAATTAATAGTACTCATTACTTATTTGAGTAATTACAATGTAACTACGGCACTGTAAAATAAAGTGTAACGGAGAGTGTTCATAAAAAACAAATTAGGTCTATTAATGGTGCAAAAAACATTGACTTAGATTAGTTAGAATGGAAATCATCAGGATTTCAATTATTCAGATTTAGATTCTGATTCCAGTTCCTTAAAAATTCCATTAAGGACTTTTATAAGGAAACACCAAATAAATGAACGTGTAGGTATTGATTCAGTAACCGACTGACTCATTCCATGAGTAAGCTTTTTCAGACCAATGAGTTAATCTGTGACTCATTGAGTTTTGACTCATTTAAAAGAACTGGCTCAGAAGAGACATTCATTTGCAACACAGTGGTCCTTGCAAAGATGTACTGTCTGTTTAGTACTCATTGTATTATTTCTTGCCATCTAGACATCTTTGTCTGTCTTCATATTCAATTTAGACATAAAGCTTATGAGCGTTAAAGGAATGGTTCACCCAAAAATGAAACTTCTGTCATCATTTACTCACCCTCATGTCGTTCCAAATCCTTAACACAAATAAAGAATTATTGTTATTGAAACCTGAGATTTTTGTCCCTCCATTGAAAGTCCATTCCACCAAAATTTTCATGATTCAAAATGTTCATAAAGACATAAAAGTAATCTATATGAATTGAGCTGTCTTCTGTTTTGCACAAATTTAATTTAGGCTTTTATTTACTTTAAAACAACACACATACACTAAGCAAATCAAATATGGTAAACAGAACCGATTTATATGGATTATGAGGTGTGTTTTAATTATTTTGGTGTAAGGGACTTTTAATGGACAGACAGAAATCTCTCAGGTTTCATTAAAAATATCTCATTTGTGATTCGAAGGTGAATGAAAGTCTGGGTTTGGAACGACATGAGGGTAAGTAAATCATGACAGAATTTTCAATTTTAGGTCAACTAACCCTTTAACAAAAACTGAACTGAAAGTGTTTAAAAACTGGATACTCAACCTTAATTATAAGTGGACATGGCTCCTTTAAGAGAAGAAACAAGACATGAGGCGATTTGCTCACCTGAGCATGCGAAGGAGGCAGGCCTTTCCGCATGTAGACCCCAAACAGTGCGTCCTTGCCCAAGGAGATGTTGAACTTGAGGAAGTGTGGCTGGCGCAGGTGAAGCAGAGACCTCCAGAAGACGCCTGGAGGAACATCCTGACTGACACGCTGACCCAGCTCCAACTCCCCGCTGTTTATACTGCTGTTCTTCAACACCCACGGCCCTGAGACGGACGCCAAGAGAATAAACAAGATTTGTTTGATGAAAAAAAAAAAAAAAAAAAACCCCACAAAGAAAGTCTTTCAAAGACAGGGAGAATGGGGAATATCCTCAGCTCTGTGTGAAAATATTTGCAGTGTGTACAAAGTAAAGTCAACATATATTATTCCACAGAGACGCAGCTCTGCGCTAATGAGTGTGCCGTGTGGGCTGCCAAAGTCATCAACCCTAAATCAAACCCTGTCTTTTCCCTTGAGATCATAATACCTCTGCATGACAGCACTGGCCACACACGCACACTTTCCTTCCCACTACACCTGCTAAGTCTGTCCTCTAGAGAGAAAACTGCTGCCATGTTGACAGCGCAGATAGATCGCAGCAACTCCAATCAGAAAATAACCCAGCAAACGGGCCTTGATGGTATCAGAAGCAACGTACACACACACAAACACACTCTTTTGTGGCTGAGAGGCCAGTGCCAACATGAGTGGGCTTGGTGTTAGCTGTCAGTCTAGTCTGCGTTCTCGATGTTTGATGGGCCCTGATAAGCAGAGACAATCTGTTTCCCTGCCTGCAAAAACCTCTGGCTGCATTTAAACGAGTTAGAAAGAGAGAGGAATTGAATTGAGAGAGCGCAAGCAGGCTCTTTCCCTAAACGAATCAAGCCTTCTTTTTGCAAGAGAACATGCACACGTACACGCAGTGTCAGGTCTGAGTGACAGGTCGGTTAAAGCAGCCCATTCTGGTAACCAGTGGGAGCTCGCACCAACCTCCCTCATTAACACGGAGCATGGATGGACGGCTCTGTGCTGAAAGAGAGCAACACACTCAGAGAGCAAAAGAGAGATCGAGAAAGTGAGATAGACGGGGAACCAGAAAAAAGGGGGAGAGAAAGTCCCCTGGAGAGGGCGCATGAGAAGAGTCTTCTGCTCTGGAGCTGAAGTTCACACTCCTCATGCTCTCAATCAGCCAGAACTGCCTACATCAGAGCCACTGCAAAAAGGCTCTTTCCTTTCCCCTTACAAGCGTACCCGTACACCCATGTCTTGGTATGGATGGACTTTAGTCTGGATATGACTAGATCAGTCACCTCATCCTGTCTTATATAAACCTACAATAACTCTTATGAATTTATTAAATAACATACTATGATAAACTATTAACTATCCTTAGAGGAAATGACATATTGTATCAGTATCTAAGTAGTTTGAGGAACTCAATTGAGAAGGTTTAATAACAGTATATGGTTATGGTTACACTTGAATTGGTTACAAATTAGATGTACCTGTACACACAGTTAACTGTACCCATCATGTATGTAGAATGTTACCTGAGAAACAGAAAGAGAAATAGAGTAAGCAAGAGAGAGAAAGTGTAGAGAGAAAGAGATGGAAGGCAGAGCTTAGGAACAAAGCCCTCAAGAAGAGCCAAAAAAAAAAGAGAAGAGCCAAAGAAGATGGCCCAGAGATAAGAAGCCCGTGAGAAACAGTTACAATCTTCTTCTATCCCTTTCTTGACCATGTGACTGAAACCCAAATTTGAGACATTAAAACTGACCAATCAGCAGACCCTTGATGTACACACATCTTGGCCTACATGCCTTAATCACTATCAGCACCTCTTTGCCTTTAGGAATTGCAAAAAAATGGCCCTTGGTGGGGATTGGAATGGGAAAGCAATTGACTTTGTTCATTTTCAAGCCTACAATTCCCAGTGAATGAAATCAAGTAAAGCCCTATATTTTCCTGCTGAATATTCTGCTGATGAAGGCCTTGAACTGTCGAAATGTTGTGTTTTTTAACCAATAAAGTTGGAGTTCTTTAAGAGTGAGTGTTGCAATTTTCCCAATTCATATGCATTTTTGATTTTTTGGTTGCACCTCCTCATTTGTTGGTAGAGCACCTCTTTTTAAAATTTTTGAATATTCTGTTTCACTCAGAAGTATTTCACATTACAGAAGTCAAATGACCTGCAAATGTTGTTTCAAGCAGAAAATGCAGGTGAAGGATCAATCACCTCAAAGCAAGGGCGTGAGCTTAGAAGGATCAAAGATTCATCAAGGTTTCAGTAATTTCTTTTTTATTTTTTCTCCAGTCTTGACCTCTTTTGTTTGCTTTCTGTATTTTCTGTGTCTGGTCTTTATTGTATATACATACATAAAATTGCTCTTCCGTAACGCTATCAGAAGCAGTTTCATGTGGAAGTCCTGACATGAGTCATGTGAAAGGGTCTTGTATATGCGCATAACAACAACATTCAAACTGGAGATCAGTGCGAGTCCAGCATCATGTTTTTCTCCCCCACTGACAGCTCACCATAACACATGTGTCTCTGTGCATGTGTGTCAGTAGGACAGCTAGCACTTCTCCAGAAAGCTCTCCATCAAAGTGAAGGGGAAAAAAACACTTCAGAAAAAACAAAGCAGGAGAGAAAGCGAATGCACTCTAAAGCCTCTGCACATGATGTCCTTCCTCCTACATTATATTCATCTAGTATCAGACAAGAGTCCTTCCATTACCAACCAAGGCTTCATTGGAAAAATGTAACTGTGGCATTTCTGCGAAATTATATTGTGTTGCTTCTTGCATGTTCTGCTGCATTTTTATGTCCATTTTCATTTTCATGCAAGTGACATGTCCAGTAAGTGGCACATGTTCAATTTTCTCCAAAAAGGTTAATCACATTTGAAAGTAATGTACCATCTACATTAAATCCTACACAAAACATAACTGATAGTGTGTTAACAAAAGCAAATGTGAGTAAAAAACATTTGCTGAAGCAACCATGCCATTTTAGCTTGCTTATACAGCACTTTTATCGAGTGTTGTGACTCGTGTTTCAGAAGACTTGTACCCGAACACTCCACATTTCAACTGCAATGCTGTACCAGGTGAGCTAACAAGAAAGTTTACAATGTCAGTAAAGCTATAGAGCTGGTAATGTGCTGCAATAATGTTTAATAGAATCTATTAGTTTAGAAATCATAAACGTGGTCTTAACATAGTATCGCACAAGAAACCATGTAAAAAAGTATTAAGTATTAATTGAGTATTAATTGATAATCTGTCCCGTTAATCATAATTTGTGTGAAAAGAAAAACGTTTTTGGTGTTTTACTTCCACTATGGTGTTCATTTCAGCTGGACACTGCAGTGAATTGTATGTATACAAACATTTTTGGAGTTTTGCAAAAATGTAGGTAGAAGTATGTTTTTCCAATTTATACAGTCCAAAACAAATAGGATTGTGCACACAGACACTCCCTAGTTAAAACCATATTAGCACCTATGTGTCCTCCATAAAGAAGCACTCTTTTAGAGCTATCTAAAGGGAGAAGAAGCTGTACTGTGTGTGAAGAACGTCAATATACTGGCACTCTCTAAAGGTCAGCGACAGTCGTTATCATCTAAACGTGTTGACACTGATAATGATAAATCATTTGAGGTGAACGCACAACAGACAGAGAGATTCTTTGTGTCTGAGCCACTGTGAGTAGCCAGAGCTTTGAACCATTAACTAATTCTACTGAGATCCAAAATGTCTAATCTAAATAACCCTGTTTATCAAAGGTCGCCGTGAGAACAAGGCACATGAGACTGTGATTTTACACTAATGTACTCTCTCAATATACAGTAAAAACAATCACTGGTTGGATTCTTACAAAGCCTCAGCCTGAAAAAGACTAACAAGCCAATTGTGACTAATTATTATTAAGTTATTAAATAATTAATTTTCGATTGGTAAAACATATTTAGGATTGGACTTGATTTGTGAAACAGGCTTACTTTCATTACATTGCTTTTATTAAGATATTACAATCCATTAGTTAATTTTCAATTAATGAAAAAAATCAGCTAGAAAATTATGCTGGAAAACATTTGAACTATTATTACATTGTAATTATTGTGTTATTACATAGTTATTACAACGACAGAATTATGATAACTATAAAATAAACTTATAACTTTTTATCCCACTAGAACAACATTAATACTCATGAATTGTGCATGATAAAACGATGGACGTGTAAACAGAGGGCAATCTGGATTTCATGTTATCAGTGGGTTTGCATTTCATGTCATCAGGTGATTTGGATTTCACATTGTCTTGTTTCAGGGTTCTGGCACGTGTTTTGCTTTTACCTCTGCCTCCGGAGGGCACTGTTGCCACATCGCCAATGCCAGGAATACTCATGCTGAGGCCAGTGTTCACCAGATGCCCTTCTGTGGGCTTCAGCCGCCAATTCAAGCCAAGCAGATTAAGAGCTATGAGGGAGAGAAAGAGAGAATTAAAAAATAGAACATGACACTACATTACACCTTCCAACTACTTTATGTATACACGGATGACACGTCTTGACAGCTGAGAGCCTGCGACACCCAACAACTATAACTCTTGCTGACAGAGGTGACTTTAGCATACAAATACACTCATTATAGAAAATGACACTTTGACTGCAGTCTGTGCTTTGTTTGGGCTCTGTGCCCAGACAGGTTTAGTTGGACCAGGTTTAATCCAAACCACTCTAGGAATACTAAACTCGCCGTAGATATATGTCACACAGAAGCGGGTGGCAAATGAGCAAAACAAAATGTCAAATGCAACACAATAAGATTTCAGAAAGAAATGACACTTATCTTGATACTGCAAAACAGGGTATGAGAGGACAAGAAAATTGTCTTGGACAAAAAATAAACTGAAGCCAGTTTAAAGTTGGTGACAGATGCCAAATATTCTCAACACTTTCTTGTTTTTATGTGTGTGTGCTAGAGAAGATTTTGGCTAGCTGCCTGCTTCTCTCCGCACCCCATATGTACTATAATCAGTGCTTCAGTGCTTCAGCGCTTCCAAGACTTTGCAAAGACTGATTAGCTCCAATGGAGATCACTCGATATGCAATATTCAAATATGTCAAGTCGTGTTTAAGAAATATGATAATGATCAGAGAAAGTTAGTTTTTGTGATGTGCTGGTGGAAATTACAGATGAGATGCCCCAAGGGAAAACAAGTGCAGTCATACACATAAAATCTTGCGGGAAAATGCTGACGCTCGCAGTATAAACCATAACACCTCACCTCCGCCCCCTAGTTCTTCTATCCCTCCCTCAATCTCATCCACGCAAAATCAATGCCAACTCAGTCTTTTGGTACCTCCACACTGTACATCTGAGGGCGCGTTATCGCTCTCATGTAGAGGGGTCAAAAGAAAAAGCTGACTCCTTCAGGCTGTCAGATGCTCTGACGCCATCTAGCCATTGTCCCACATGCACTATTCCTCATCTTATCTCTCTATCCTCTAATCAGCCTTATCTCTCACTCATTCATTGTTCTTTTCACCTTTCTTGTGTCCTCCATCCCTCCTGCTTTCTCTTCGTCTATTTCATTGCAGTGCTCGCTGACAGAGGTGGTCTGTTACATTGACCTAAAACATCTTGCCGCACTAAGTAGTGCTGTGAAGAAATTCTTAACATAATGTTTTATTCCTCTGCAAGCTATTGGTTGAATTCAAAGCTGCCACACAAAAGCAACTATTTTATATTATATATTTAATTTCATTACATTTCATTAAAAATATAGAATTCATTGTATGTATATTTCCCCCTTATAATAGAGAGTGATCAGTCATATGTTTCTGGAGTTCTCTTTAAGCAAGATACCAATGTCCAAGTTGCATACAGTATACTTACAGAGCAACAGCACCATTGAGCCATTGAAATGAATTGAAAGGCTAATGGATTGCTCTCCACATATATTAAAGCTTCTTGAATTCAATCACAAAAGAAAGAAAAATCACTCAACCTTTAAATATCACTGAATAGAAATTTAGTATCAGTTTATCTTCTAATGTAGCAAGTGTGGTCAACACAATGAGATTAAAGCATGTTTTAGTAGAGGATGAATGGCAATTTGGGGGGGGGGGGGGGGGGGGGAGATCAGTTTTATTCTGGCCAATCTCTCAAAACATCTGACCCTTTAGCTTCAAAGGTATTTAACAATCCATGTGAATTCATATGAAGTATGTCACTGCCTCATGAATTAAATGTTCAGCCATTTCAACAGCATGTTTACAAGTTTTCATTTGCTGCAAATGTGTTAACAAGGCAACTATTTGTCAACAGAGGATATTCAATTAACAGTAACAACAGTAACCACAGTAACAGTGGAATAAATAAATACAATTAAAATAATTATAACACTAATTTACATACTACAGGTTCATTCAGCATCCATCTAGAGAATAAAACTCTGACAGCACAAGTTCCTTGATATTTCATTTCATCTGTGGAAGAATGTGGGCATGGCGAAGGGTCAGGTAAGGGCCGCACACTGGTCTCACGTCTGGCAGCATTAGAATTATTTGTTACTTGTTTATTTATTTATTTTGTTGCTAATCTAATCTGGAGGAGATCTTCAAAAAACAAAACAAAACAAACAAAAAAAAAAAAACTCATTTTCGGCATGCGCAATAAGCATTAATTATTAAGAGGAAATGTGTTAGATGTGAAATTCATGAGATGCTGCATCTCACTTTATGTAATCTCTATGTATAATTCACCTCTTCAAAGTGATGAATAATATTACCTACCTAAAGCAGTTAGAGAAAGAAGCAGGAAGAAAGTGAAGGAGTGAGAGAACAGACGGGGATACAGATGACAAAAGTATTCCCCTGTCTTGCCTGAGTAAGTCTGCATCTTCAGTCTGGAGTTTTTCTCGGATTTAAAAGCACACTGAGAAAATGAAATCTGAGCTGCAAAGCTTATTTCACTGAGCTGTACCAGCTGAGTTGGTGCTGACAGCAGCACTGGAAAAGTGGAACTCTTTCTTCAGCAATCCATTTCGATAATAGAACCGTAATGCATTTTTGAACTAATGCTTATATGCGTCGCATATTCAGTTTAGGGTCAAAATTAGGGCTTTTATCTGATCCTATTTACACTAGAATGTCTAATTCACAGATCCGATATTTGACATAAATCATTTTTTATCTTGCCTTATTAAAATCATTTTACTGACATAACCATCTGGGTACATTAGGTTCACAAATATTAAAATTATGATAAGCTAATAATTATTTTCATATTATGGCTCACAACCACTGAAATTCTATAATATTAATAAAAAAAAATTTTTAAACATTAAGCAGCACAACTGTTTTCAACATGATAATAATAAGAAATGTTTCTTGAGCAACAAATCAACATATTAGAGTGATTTCTGAAGGATCATATGACACTGAAGACTGGAGTAATGATGCTGAAAATTCAGCTTTGCCATCACAGGAATAAATTACATTTTAAAATATATTGAAATACAAATTTTCAATGTGTAATAATAATCACAATTTTACTGTACTCAATATTACTGTTTTTACTGTATTTTTGATTAAATAAATGCAGCTTTACAGTGAGCAGAAGAGACTTCTTTCAAAAACATTAAAAAATCTTGCTGGATATGGATTTTGAGATCTGTTGGTCAGACAAACTAAGTACTTTGCACTAATAATTGCAGAGAGACAGTATCAGTACCAGTGATATTCTCACATTATTTTACCAGTACATTCATATAAAGTGTCAAAAATGTATTTTGACATTCCTACCAAGAATGAACTGCATTTTGACAAGATGTGTGTTGTTCAAAACCACTGGCAGTCCATAAGGGGCCTCTGATAGACGTGTACAGTCTATGAAGGTGCTACTGATGTGATAGCTGCGAGCTAATGCATGAGAAGCACTGACCTCAGGCATGGCCCTGAAAACCAAGCCACGAGTAAGTCAGCTGATCTCCTTTGTGAGCTCACGCTTGCAGAATGACTGGAGAAAAGAGCTGACTTACCTTTGACAGCATGAGAGATGCTTGGAAATTGAGGACGACACTAAACAGATAGTGGTGTCAGCTTTATGAAACAACTATGCGTGGACGACGTGCTGCTGAGGTGTTCTGCGCAAAGTCTCTGGAGGCTTGACGGTATGCGTGAATGTCTGTTTGAGTGCATTACTGTATTACGATTTTGCTCTGCATAGAATAAAATGCTAAGAGGCTGAACAGAGTCTAAAAGTATTTACACTCCAAATCAAGAGAGACAATATATCATGTGCTTAAATGTTGATTATTGATCAGGTGCACAAAGTACAGAAGACACACTAATTAACATGATCAAGGAGCAGCTGTCCGTCAGCTGCCTTTTACTCTAAAGCACGTGTGGAAAACAAGCCAATCACACTGGCTGGAGAAAAGTCAGGTGACATAATGACAGTATGTCACGAAGACCATAAATAAATGCCCGAAAAATGTGTCATCAGCTTCTTTGTCTTCAGGAAGCCGTTTGTTTGCACGTCTGTGTTTAAAGTCCATTGTGTGTGTTAGGAGCTCGCCAGGCAATTTCTTCTGATCCAGACGAGGACACTGTAGCATCTGGACCAGACACACAATTATTCATTTTATTTAATGAATAATCATGAAACTCTCCCTCACAAATCCTGTTAATTCCATCCCCCACAACTGCAACACAGAGACAGAATAGGTGTCCTGCTCCTGTTTTATTGCTGTCAGGAATGTGCAGAGAAGATAGTGACTCTGACTTCATTCTTTCTGAGAAGGACAAATAAACCCTAATAATCCTATATATTCTATATATATATAACCACATGAGAAATGTATAAACGTGTATCCAATTTTCCCCTCTCATGATTTTCCTTTTATAGGGTTTATTCTATGTATTAATTCTCTCTTTTGAACTACAGTAGTCAACATTTGAAGTGGATCAAAAAAAAGTTAATCAAAGTTGTCTTAAGAACTAAGTTGTCCTAAGAAGAAGGTTTTAGGATATCTTTGATGAAAGGTTTTGATCCACTTCAAATGTTGACTACTATATTTTGGTATTAATGTTTCAAAGTTGCAAATTTATAGTTACGTAAAATCACATGGGTAGCAAGTTTGGTATCTACGGACTCCAACTTTCGTTTCCTATTTGGTAATTTATGTAACATGTTACTAACTCTATGACACATTAGTATTATAAGAATCTAGAAGGTTCTTCTCTCAAACATCCAATCCAATGTCTTATGCTAATATCTTGCTACAGAACAAAGACTCGTAAAAGTTTCCCTCCAAAAGGGAAAACTCCTTATTGGCTCAGTCACCTCAAGAGGGTGTGACATCTTCACCCTTTAAAATCACTGATCACAAGATCACACCCCCTCTTTTCCTGTACTGAAAAATGCTGATGTGAAGATGATGCTAAGAAGCTAGAAGCTTCTAAGGAACCCCAAGCTTGTGCCAGGCTTCGGCCTAGACCTTCCATTCACCAAAGATCCTCTGAATCCAACTGGTTCTCTTTCATCAAGACAATATCAGCAAAGATTCAACGGGAGCCTCCACAAATTGCATCAGGACAGTTTTAATTTAAATGGGCGAGACATGCAAGTATCCAACTTAGTCTCATTATTTGATACATTAAGTATCCTTACCCCTTTTAAATAAGGGCATGTTAGAACAAAACTGATGGTTTGCTCGAGGCTGTTGATCTGCTGAATTTCAAACAATGCTGTAACTTCTTGCTTTCCTGTATTCTGCTTCGGCTTATCATATTTATTTTGAGCTAATTTGCTACCTCCGCTTCTGAGGAGCTGAGTGGTAGCGCTGATGCTGCAAGTGCCCCTCAGTTATCTAAAGTGTTTGAGGAGCTGTTAGAGGTGGTTACCCGAGCGGTAGAGAAACTTAGTATTGAATGGCCAGATGAGAAAACACAAAACAACAAAAAAACAAGTAAGGTATACAAGCCCTTTCTCATTAGCGGTCAGGGACATCTGACCCGTAAACATCTGCCATTCTTTCCAGACCTCCACACTGAGGTGTTAAGGTCTTGGAACAACCCATACACGACTCGTACCCATACTACCTCAACTTCAAATTACTCAACTATCGTGGGGTTTGGAGAGTATGGGTATGCAATAATGCCATGGGTTGAAGAGACGCTAGCTGGCTATCTCTCCCTGGCAGCATTTCGCTGGTATGCTGTTTCAGGTTCTCAAACATTTAACCCCCTCATTTCAGGTCAAAGTCAAAAAAATGTCAAAAAATTTCAGTATTTACTAGTGTGGAGGCTTCTGCGAAATATCTCTCAAAGGATTCTTGAACAATCGAGGAAGGATCCAGAATTCAATTTAACAATACTTAAGAGAGTAGGAGATTTGCAAGCCTCATCAGTTGCCTCCTCCCGTCTACATTTTGCCCCTGGTTTGGTTAAAGTGATTCTGCAACCGAGGCCAGGTTACGTTCCAAAGGTGCCCTACCTGGCCATCCATCCGGTCATCCTTCAAGCCTTTTCTCCTTAACCTTTCGATTCACCAGAGCAAGAAAGTCCAGTCAGGGCTCTTAAGGATTTATGACTGCACAGAGGTGTGTTGTAAATCTGACCAGCTTTTTATCTGCTTTGAAGGTCGGGGCACGGGTTCCCCCATCTCCAAGCAGTGACTATCCCACTGGATTGTGGACGCTTTTACCTTTGCCTATGAGGCACGCGGATTAGCTTTGCCTCTAGGTGTTAGAGCTCACTTTAGCTTGGGTGTGGCCTCCTCAAAAGCTTTAGCCAAAGGTGCTTCCTTGCAGGATGTTTGTGCTGTGGCAGGCTGGTCCTTGCACACATTCATAAAGTTTTATAGTCTGGATTTGGACTCAACCCCAGGGTCTAAGGTCCTTTTGAGTTAGTTCAACCTTCTGGCCGCTAGGCCTAGTAATCTTTCTGGCCAGTTATGAGGCACGTGGTATGCTTCGCCTCTGAGTATTAAGGTCACTGATATTAAATTGTGTGAATTTCTTTTAGATTGCTTATCATTTGCGCCTTTGTATTGTTATGTTTGTGGCGGGCTAGTCCTTTGCACACTTCATGTATATTGCTGTAATTTAGGATAGACCCCAGAATTGACCTCTGAGTTAATCCGTTTCTTAGGCCAGGAGTTTGTGATCGTGCATACTTCACATAATGATGTTTTATTAACAAAGTTCGGGAGGAGCAGGTTCAGATAATTAACCTAATTAGCACAAGTGGAAAGTATTCAGCTAATCAATTCAACCAACAACAAGAAGTATATATTCTGCAGACTTACCTCTGTTCGTTGACAGTTTATCAGCATCCCTCCACCACTCCATCTTCTCACTTCTAGTTCTATCTATTATTACCACATTGGGGGGAGTACTCTGGGTTCGGGCCAAAATTCCGAGCTCGGAGCCTTCCCCCCGGACAGCACACCAAATACGCATAACTTTACTCTATTTAATTATATGGATATGTGAACTCATGAACCTTGGTCAGGCATTGCCTCAGTATGGTGACGTGGGTATTCACGTTCCCATAGCATTAACGTCATAAAGCAGCATTGAGTTCCACTCAAAAGGAAGGCTGCGTTGCCTTGACATACTTCAGCAATGCCTGAAACGCCTTCCTTTAGACAATTAGAATCTGATGACGCATTTCTCAGGCATCTATTTATGGTCTTTGTGGTGCACTGATGTTACGTCACCTGACTTTTCTCCGGCCAATGTTACTGGCTTGTTTTTTCACACATGCTTCAGACACCGGCTCAGGTTACATGCACAACCTGAGATGTTTTTAGATCAGAGCTCCATTCTAGAATAGCCTCCCTCTCATTTAGGACTAAGTTACAGTAAAATTCTTACTGAATACATTCAAATTTACATCTCAAGCAGTATAATAATAATAATAATAATAATATATTATTATTATTATAAAACTTCATTTTTCTGCTGTCAAAACAATGCAAATAACTGAGTATTTCCTGAGTATATCTTTTACCATTTTTACCATTTTTTTCTTGCTGTGTATAACAACAAAACCTATTTTTTGTTGTTACACATAGCAGAAAATGTAAATAAATGTAAACAGACTTAGGGAGAGGCTTTAAAAAAATTTAAATTTTTCAAATCTTTTCATCTTGCTCTTTGGTGTTACAGCCACAAGAAAAAAAAAATCGATGCATCCTCAAATGATCAAAGTTGACAGTATATGCTTTCACCTTGAGCACCAGAGTATCAGAGGAGGATGAATGTGCAGGACATTTGAAAAGTAACTGTCATACACAGCAAAGCAAAAACGAAGGAAATAGATTCAGCCTTCCTGAGTCTATTTCCTTCGTTTTTTCTTTGCTGTGACCGTAAAAAAAAAAAAAAAAAAATGTATTAAACAAAATATGAAGCTGTATATTGGCCCAGAAGACCATAACTGTGCATTTGTGGTACACCAATGTTTCAGAAAATCAAAATCATACTTTACATAGCCAGCAAACCCAGTTCCACTAACTATTATATTGCTACCCTATTGGAAAATGGCTCACAGCCAAACGCTTCAAATCAGAAACTACTGATATTTGCCCGCCGTTTCATTATTTATTAGGCCTTGTGTAGCATTTATACCCACGAGGGATATGTACAGATGAAACAGGCTGCTCCCTATGGGCACCATTCCAGCAAAAAGCAAATAAATCGCACAATCTCAAGCCACTTTGAAGTCCAGATATAAAGGGAGGGAGGACCATTAGACAGCTAGATGGCCAGTGATCCCAGTGAGAAGGAAGCTCACCAGAAGGTAGGAGCCCTATTCCTGGAGCTCCAAAGCTTCATTGTTCCCTCTTCGTCCGGGAAGAGTTGCTACCTGAATGAGCTGTGTGAATGAAAACAGTCATGCAAGTGTGTCCCCGTGGAACTCACGTGCACGCACGCACGCACACACACACACACACACACACACACTGTTGTACCTCAATCAACCTGACGCAACTCATCCTCACTTCACAGCAATCTTCACCTGATGTTACAGAAGACTTGTTTAATGTCTACTAAAGGGCTGCACAATGGATCAAAATACAATAAAATTATACTGCAGGCTACTGCAATTATTATACTGCAAAAAGGCAGTGATTTAATTTAAAAAATCTATAATCTGCACGCTTCAAAGTAAAGGAGCAGCACTCTGTCCTTCCTGTTGTATACTACACACTACAAGCATTCATAGGGCTCAAGATACAATGTCTTTAGAGCAGCTCTCAGTTTGTAAAAGCTCCACACAAATGGTTTGTTTTTTTGATTTTGTTATTTACATTTTCTGTTTATTTTTTGCACTAAAATCCTGTAATTCTATTACTGCAAAATAATTACAATATGATTTCTGACCAGATCATGTAGTTCTAGTTTCCACCTAACTTCCTAAAAACTCTCTGACTGACCAAGAAAGAGGATTGCAAAAGCAAAAAACACCCGGCCTTGCATATCACCTTCAAAAGCAGACACACACACAATCAGCCTCTCCCTGAAGGTGAAACTTTGTTTTCAATGCTGCCGATCTCCTTCGAGTGTGTGTGTAGCTTTGATGTGTGTTTTGATTCGAGGTGCACAAGTCTTGCTGCTATGAATATAAATGAAAGGCTACAGTGAACCGCCGCACCCCGAGGACCAGCTCCTTCTGATTACATCAGCTCACTCAGTCTTGACTGTTGACCAAAAAACTCTCAAAATACCCTGGGAAAACTTCCAATCCCTAGATAAAACTTGTCCCATAATGCCACACACACACATATGCGCTCAAAAAATAAAAATAAATAAAAAATCAAGGATGTTGCTTCAGTCATGCAAGGTCTATGAGTTTAACAAACACACACACACACACACACACACACACACACACACACACACACACACACACACACCTCCCTGAACCTCCTGCGTGGGCATGACGAGATGGATCCAATCTATTCCACTCAGCTTGTCAAATACTCAGAGCACAACAATCACTCCCCACGGTATTACACACACACACACGTGCAAGCAAATTCACCTCTTCTCCCTCTCTCAGTCCTATGCACGAGCAGAAAGCCTGATGCTTTGACTGACAGCATTTTTTATCGCAGGTATAGAGTGACGATGGGGATCCCACGATTTCTGTCCTGCGGATCGCGAGCGTATGCACGCGAAGATCTATTTCGCTCCCCTGTCACTCAGTGGCTTTAATATTAAGCAGATGTCAGAAAAACACAGAATATAGCGGAAAGTAAATATAAAAGTGAAAGTAAAAAATGAAAAGTGTCATTTTAATCAGCTTTGGGCATGCACGCTGGAGTGTGTCAATTTGAGTCAGGCAGACAGCGCAGGGCTGCGAGTTAGAGATTGGCTGGTGAACATATTATCTCCACGAGACAGAATCTCCAACATCTCGGGGTGTGTAGGTGTGTGACTGATTGTTGTGTTTGTTTGCGTGCCCGTATGGGCAGAGGAGAATGCCACCAGGCTCCCAGGGTGTGTGTGTGTGTGTGAGGACAAATATAAAATGGGCAGGTGACAGTCCCTGCTGACAGAGAGCAGTGGTAAATGGACACATAATGACTCATTCTGACTGACATACAGCGTGTTACCGTAGACCTGACGGAGACTTGACCTGTTTTTCATAAACAAGTCACTGTTTCATTGGCAGGAGCTGGAATGGTGAGTCATTACACTTCCTGCTCACATCGCTCTGCAACTGAATAGATGATTTACAATCAACAAGAAATCAAAACTGACTAACTACTATATTACTTCACAATCCTGATCTTAACGTACATGATTCAACAGTAGGGATGGGAATCATTAGGCTCTTGACGATTCGAGAATTGATTCAAATAATCACTATTACGAATTGATTCTATATGCATCTCAGTTATTCAACAGACTTGAAACACATGAAAGCGTGAGGTGGGATATGGGTTATAGGGACAGGTTTGGTAGTATGGGTTTTTTATGGTTTAAGGGTGGGTTAATGTATAAAGGAAGGGTCGACAGTGTGATTATAGATAGAATTACAGAATTTAATTAACATGCCGGTATTTTTTCTTTTAATATAAGTACAACGTAAAAATAAGTATGCACACAATAAGTGCTTTTTTTAATCAAATGATTAATTAAATGTTAGTACATAGTAGTTAAAGACACTCAGTGAGTCTCATATTTCCATTAAATGTTGTGTTGTGCTGCAGGTAAAGAAATGAGGTGAGGACTCAGTGGTGCAAAGTTGATGGGCTGTTTATTTGTTATAAAAAAAAAAAAAAACTACCCCGTGGGGAGAAACAGGACCGGTCAGCTGGACACAAGGAGTGTATGACAACGAACTGGCACAGGACAGAGAACACAGGGAGAATAAATAGAAGAGCAAATACAGCATGTAATGAGGAAGGACAGGTGGGGCAAATGAACCAATAATCAAATACCAAGAAGAGCAGGGTTAAAACAATAGACATGAGAGCACATGGCACATAGAAACAAACATCACAAGCCCTGTGCTCAGACCAAACATGACATGAACACGCAGCCAATGAGAGATCTCACCGACTACGTGTCCACACAAAACCAGATGTGGCTCATCTGTAAGGGCAAGTGGGGCAGATATTCATCCAAAACATAGACCTCTATATAAACTGAAACAATAATAAATTGTAAATGTGTTCAGCATTCTGCAACAAACATTTTTGGGGTTTCTAGACTATTTTAAGTCGTAAAGTGAGCAGGATATATTAAAAATTTAATGCATGGCTTCAGCAGGCATGTATTATGATAATAAGCAGGGCAGCAGGTGACGGAGCCCTCCCCTGCTCCATAGCGCCCCACTATTTTCCAATGTGAATCTCTGGTGAAAAATGGAACTGCAGCGAGCTCTAATTAAGAGCCATTGGGGCAGATTTCAGACTGCCTCGCTTATTTTCATGATATCATATGTAAACCTCACTCCAGACCAAGAAGATATCAGTCTGCTTCAGCTATGTGTATATTATGGCTAGTTTCCACTGAGCGGTACGGTTCAGTTCAGTATAGTACAGTACTATTCGGGATGGTAAACTCTGATCCGGCTTGCGTTTCCACCGCCAACAGTACCCTTACTTGATAGGCATGATGTATGCCGGAAAGTAGCGATCAACGTCATTCTCGCATGAAAAAGAAAGTGACAGTAAACAACAATAGAGGACATACAGTGGCTTTGTTTGAGCAAAGGCTGAAGGCTACAAGGTAAAACAGCCTAAAAATACACATTGTGTTGCAACAGTATCGTGCAAATGATGATTCTCTGTCAACCAATCAACATTCTGCAGTGAGTATAGCTCCACCCTTTTGGTATCGGTACTATTGGTACTATTGTGCTAGGTAGGGTCCCAAAAAAGTTGTACGGTACGGTTCGGAATTAGGGTACCATTCACAACTTCTGACAATGGAAATGGCAAAAATTGTGTTCCGTATTGTACTGTACTGAACCGTACCACTCGGTGGAAACGAGCCATGAGTCTGCATCAGGTCAGTAGCTAGTTGGCATGTCTGTTCTTCCTATATGTGGAGTAGCATATCAAATTAACAAAAGTATAAATCCTTTAGTTTAAATGTGCTCATGAAAATAGCCTTAAATGTAGTTCTGTTGTGTTTGTTTTATGTTTGTTCTGAAAATAGAAATTACTTTCTTTTCCTCACTGGAATTCTTCCACAAATTGTAACACTCTAAAACAACATTTGGAGGCAATGAATACTACATTAAGGCAATTCTAAGATGGCATTCTATGCGTGTCATTACTCGTGTGTACTTTAAGCCTGTCAATCAACATTAGAGCGCCACCCTCAGGGTGAATAACGCAATTTCTGCCAAAAGTGTTCCGCATGTGTTCAGCGATTAGAATACAAAGCTTACAAAATGTTTATCATTAACTAGCACTAAGACCCAGAATCTGCCACGTTCAATTTACGTTCAAGGGCCACTACTGCACAAAACATGACAACATGAAAGCACGCGGCCAATGTAAACACGAGCCGCGTGCTACACAGAACAAAACAACACACGCAGAGAAAAGAGCGTACGACCTGAGCGAACTCGAAACTGGACGCTCACTCAATGAGTGCACTCACTCAGAGCACGGAGAATGAGCAAAAGCCGAACACTACGAACAAACAACTTGCACGGATGGAAAGAGCGTACGGCCCTCAAAACGACACGCTCACAATGACAAGACAATAGGAGTGTCAGGGCTCTGTCACCAAACAAGGATAAACCAGACCGAAATGACAGGTTGGTCCATAGTTTTTCCATAATCTTTTATGAAAATGTACTAACTTTACTCACCTATGAAATATTTATTTTTTGCATTAACAAATAATATCCAATAAAACCTGTCTCAATACTGAAGTGCATTGTCAATGTTCAATACTGAAGTGCATTGTCAATGTCATTTCATGCTGTCCTTAAGCAAAATTTTTAATGTAGTGATCAAATCCCTCTCTGTTTCCTGAGGGGTTCAGCTCATCCTGACTCTTCATTACGGCTAATATTCGTATGCTCAGAACACAAAACACTCAGCTATCCGCTGCATCCATGTGTGCGAGGAGGAAGGTGGGGGGCAGAATACTTCACTTAGCCTTTAGACATCCATCATTTATCTCTCCTTCTTTCATCTGCTTCTTTCATCATCTTACACCAATTAGTCCAGATTAGTCACAGTGGCCTTATGACAGTCAGATGCAGCCGCTGTGCCCTGTGCAGAACCCCACATCAGGACCGCAACACCTGTCTCCTAGCAACCTACATCCAAATCTCAGGCAAGGGATGCTGCCTCTGACATAAGAATGACAAGGCAAACATTCTCAGGAACAGCCATCCAAGAGATTGACACTGTAATTAGGCCACGGGTGAGCAGTGGACAAAGCACCGGGATGTTGGATTTGAATGGGAGCACACTTGGAATTCTGGGACTGGACGTTACGCCCAAAAAATGTGTTTTGAAGCTGGCTTATATCACTGACACAGAAAAACATGAAAGAAACAACTCTCGGCTGGCAGCCAGTGGGTTCAAAATAAAGTATTTAAATAAATACATTTAAAAATAAATTTAAATAAATAAAATATTTTAGTTTTAGTTTAAAACACATGTGCCTGATTCTTAGAAATGTATTAATTGGTTTCTTTAGGTTTGGAAGATCTTTAAAGTGCCCCTATTATGCTATTTGAAAGGTTCCTAATTCTGTTTAGGAGGTCTCCTACAACAGGTTTACATGCATCAAAGACCAAAAAACAATTTCACTTTCTCATAATATACATTGCACATCACCACAGTTTTCAATGATTCTCAAACGACTCGTCAGGTGAATCAGTCTCTCTAAATCCCTCCTTTCCGTAAGCCTACTCTGCTCTGATTGGCCCAGTCTGTTGTGATTGGTCTACCGCTTACAGCTCCAGAGCTTCCAAAAGCTCAACGACTGTACACACTGTAAAGACACTGTAACGATGGTGTTGATTTTATCATATTAATCCGAGCATGAGTCAGATGATGAAACTTTGAAAGAAGTTATTCAACCCAAACCTCCATCGCAAGGACGACTTGAGCAGGATGTTTCTCTGTGATACACTACTCAGTTTGACTTTCATCATGAGATGTTGCAACTGTAATTCCTCACCATCAGCATTAGCAAGTGTATGTCCATCTACAAACCGATGTGTGTATTTCCAATTTACTGCGGTGCACAAGTGGAAACTTTATTATTAACAGTATCAATAATAGTGCTAATGTTAGCCGAGCACTAACGTGAATGACAGATGTAATATTAAAGTTTGTAAAACAAATCTTGCTCCATCCTTCATCATTACTCAGAGTAGTAAGAATGACAGACAATCTGCATTAATGGACAATTTTAGGTAAAAGTGGCCCACAGCTGATTAGCTGAAGTATTTCAGTAAGAAAGTAATAACGTGAGTTAGCTGGAGACATACACAATATATCTAAAACACAAAACTATGTATTTTGAACACTCTGTATAAAATACATCAATACATAATCACACTTACACACTTGTGATTCTGAGGAGCAAGTTGGTCCAAATAAAGCAGGTACTGTCCCATCTTTAACCACTGATTCTTCACAGTCTCATCCTTTGGAAGCGAAAATAAACCGAATTTCCTTTCACGGCACAGAGCACAGTGTCTTGTTGACATGTTATCCACACTAGCGAGCTACAGCATTTGAGAAGTGTTCAAGTTCTCGCGGGATGTCTACGTACAACGTACGCGGGCATTATGCAAATGTGTTAACTTGTGATGTGTGAACTTTGCAGAAATGGGATTCGAATTACAAACGACTCTTAAGCGGTTCAGAGTTAACTCTTTCTTTTGAGAGACAATAATTTTACTTATGATGCACTTTCAGCTTTACAACTTTGCAGACTGTTTACATTCACATACAGCTACATTACACACTGCATGAAAGATAATTTTAAAAAATCCATAATAGGGGCACTTTAACGGCATTTTCAAGAAAATGTTAATCTAACAACTCAAATTGAAAAAAAAAAAATTGCGGCGTAACCAATTTAATATAAATAAATAAATAAAACAATTTAAAAGTATAAATACACTACTGTTGAAAATTTTGGGGTTCAAGCTGTGGCTTTCAGTCTGAGAGTGTGTTCAAATGCTGGGTGTTGTGTGAAGTGTGGTGGAAACTTTCAAGAACCTGTGCGATTCAGGCAATGAACAGTGTTGCTCACTGGGTGGTTACAGCTCAGTGGACCAGCCACACATATGCATTAAGAGTCCCATTGTACTGGCAAAAATTCATGAGGTTTTGGAATAGTTTACAGAACACTTTACAGGCCACTGCACACAAGATACACACACAAATACACTTTCATTTAAAAACACACTCACATCAAAAGTACCCTGAGCATAAATATTGTGTGTGTGTGTGTGTGTGTGTGTGGGTTTATAAAAGTCTGAAGGTACTGATGCAAAAACTGGCTCTGCAATGTGAACAAAAACTAAAAACAAGGCCAAAGCCAAAGCTCCTGCAAAATAAACAAAGAAAAACAAAAGAGATGTTAAGCATGTAAATGTGCGAATTATTCGAGCAGAAAAGACAGACGGCTGTTTTTTCACTGCTTTGTAAAGGTGCAACTCTCTCACAGGCTGGCACACACTGAAGGTGCTTGGTGACATTTACAGTTGACTGTGTTGCTGGAAAGGGTCCGACTCTTATCGGACTCGGCACGCAGTCTCTGCCTCACCTTCAGTGCCACCTTTTCTTACTGTTCAAGTGCTACTCTCAGCAGCGAAAATACACCAAAACGTGTTCTCTGTCTGTTTGTTTTTGCATCAGAAAACCCTACAACTTTTCGCTGCTCAGTTACTAAGAACTTAACCTACAGTAACTCTTTTTTAAGAAAAAGAGAAGAACTTTAGACTTGAAACTAAGCAGCACTCCCTGCAGAGAGGTGCCTTGATAAGACTAAAACCTCCTTCCCCAAATACATCCGAATCACAGCTCATATCAAACGGCAGATGAATCACACATTGCCGTCTGAAGTAAACGTCCACACGCTGAGGCTCCTTCCGCCCCTCTGCGTGGGTATTTGCTTTGCCGCAATTGTACCACAACAATAACACACATCAATGGTTTATCAAAGACGCTTTGAAGCGCTTCGTTCTTCGTGATAAATGTCATTCTTCTGAGTGAGTCATCTCAGGGTCATTCTTTGAGCTTTGAAAGGCCATGGTGTGCTAGAGGACACTGAGCACTGCCCAGCAAACCCTCTGCTAACCACACTAACTTGTGCTCATGACATTTAAGAAGTGTCTAATTAAATTAATTGATTTATCATACCGTGGTTGCTGACTTATTGTTTAGACAGCAATAAATGATCCATCAAGGATCCATGAATTCAGTTCAGGACCTAATTATGCATGACTGAATTACAAAATGTGAATTAAATATCACTGTTTGCATCGTGATAAATTATAAATTGCTTATAAAGTAACAAGTGAGTTTATCTACATGCCTAAAGTGTAAATCCGTGACAGCGCAAAGAAAATGAATAATCACATTTAAGACTGTGGTTGATGCCACAAAAATCCCCTAGTAACAAAAAACTATATCAAAATCTATTTAAAATACATTTATTTCATACCAAGTATATACTTCAAAGCTATTAAAGGGATAGTTCACCCAAAAATGAAGATCATCCCATGATTTACTCACCCTCAAGCCATCCTAGATGTATATGACTATCTTCTTTCAGACAAACACAATCGGAGATATACTTAAAAAGCCTTAGTCCTCCAAGGTTTATAATGGTTGTGAATGTTAATCCAAATTCTGAAGACAAAAAAGCTTTAACTTCCGTGACGTAGTACACAATGACATGACGTTCTACACTATGACGTACATTGTGTAGAACGTCATGTCATTGTGTACTACATCATGGAAGTTAAAGCTTTTTGGACGTACATCGAATGCGTATGGCTGTCGGTCCAGAAGCTCGTTATTTTACTTTATACTTACACAAATGCAGCGATTCGCTTCAGAAGGCCTTTATTAACCCTCTGGACTCGTATGGATTAATTATTTTATGGATGAATGCATTTTTTTTTTGGATTACCTTTCACAACCATTATAAACCTTGGAGGACTAAGGATATTTTTAAATATATCTCCGATTGTGTTCGTCTGAGAGAAGATATGGATCCTAGAATGGCTTGAGGTTGAGTAAATCATGGAATAATTTTCATTTTTGGGTGAACTATCCCTTTAACATATTTATTGACATATCACTTAAGACTTACTGATATAAAATTATAATTAAAGTTTATTTGGAGCATTTCTTTATTGCATAATGCACATTTCTTAATATTATGCCTAAAAATTGTTTTAATATCACTATTTATAAGGATTGTATGATCTTAGTATAAAATCAGTCTTTAACTGCAAGATATTTAAAGTGTATTTAAAGTATACTTACAATAGTTCCACTTTAGCACAATCAGATATATTTATGTATATCTTTAGTTGGACCTCAACATTACTTCTGCACAATTAAACAGCATTAAGTACAAAATTAGTTGTTCCAATTTAGCAGACTTTAAGTATACCAGTTTAATATTCCAAAAGTACAATTGCAAGGTATTTTTATTTAGCACATAAACATGTAAATGTATTTGTAGTATACTTAGCACCAAATAAATGTATTTCAAATACATTTTAGTATATTTTTTTTTTCACTAGGGTAGCAAAAGCTTAGCTCACTAATATTATTTATATTATGTACAAATAATTCAAATATATATGACGTTTTCTGCCAGAAATGACAACCGCAAAAATCACTCTCCAAAACAAATTCAAGTGCCAGATTGCCATTCATTTAGGTATTGCCATCAATATCTACTAATGACATGAAAACTCCATCTGAACAACTGGAGATGCTTCCTCTGTAGTACATCCCAGTTGCATATTCGTCCATGGCAAACAATGATGGCAAGTTGCATGACATGCGCAGTCTGCAAAATGAAGCCTGTGCTGACCAAGTAATTTTATGAACTATACATTTGCAACAACACCTTTTTGAACAATGCCTTAGTGAAGTAACAGACTTATTGTATGGTACGGCATAGTGATTTTATAAAGAACAGTGTTTTGAAGAACATACCTATGACATAAGAGAGCAGGACGGCCAGCAGCACAGCGGCTGCGATCGCAGACACAGCGGCGCATTTCCAGCTGCAGTACTTGGAGGGCTTCTTCAGCTTAAAGGAACTCCTGGAGAATGTGTTTCTGGGTAAGAGTCGGGGTGGTGGGGAGTAGACGGTACCACCGGTCAAGGGATAACCTGGTGAAGAGCTGCTGAACAGAGGAGTGCTCCCAGATGGTGTCTTAAAAAGAAAGTGCCTACGAGAAGAAAGAAAAAAAAAGAACAATTTTTAACATGACTCAGCTGTTTATCTGAACTAATGCCAGCAGAAGGCATATATCTTTCTTATCTTACAGTATCACTAGTCTAAACGTTCTGAAATTTGCCAATATGCCCACGGCTTTACTGGGCTTTGATAAATCTTATAAAAAAAATCTCCTTTAATGAGCTGAATGACTAAAAAAAAAGCCTGTTTAAGTTTGTTTAATGGATAACTCTGAGGAGAAGGCTATTTGTTTCATTCACATTTTCCAGAAGCTCATGTTGTTCATTTCATTCTAATGCTATGGTTTTTCTAACAACCAGGAGTTCAATTTGTACATAATGGCTTTAAATGAGGCTCATTTAACACAGCTCTGGTCATTTAAGAAGTATTAGGCATTAGACTACTACTTTGTGTACTAGCAGTGTAGACTGAATGCATCATAAAGACAACTCCTATCGACTGCTCAGCAGAGAGAATTGATTTTTGTTGTTGTTAAATCCCTGTGCTTGCTAAGATTCAGTACGATGCTGAATAACCCTGGACTGCATCAAACCTTTAGAATTCATAAGATTATGACCATTAGACACAAAATGAGAGGTCAAATGATGAGGTGGATGGCAATGTTATTGCAAATCAAAGGTGAGCTGAAAGGGGGAACGTGTGTGTGCGTGTTTGGGGATGGGGGCAGATGGGAAGGGGATGAAAGCAGATGACAGTTTGACCAGGAAGCTTTGATGAACACTAGGTTTGGCTCAGGCTGAGGTCCTATGCTAAACCAGCCTCAGATCTTTGTCCATGTGTCTTGTTCGGGACAGGAGGTCCACTCAGACTCCACCAGGCCTCTCTGTTGCCTCCCTGCTAGGCATCCAACTGCTCCCTGCTGCCCACAGCCAGAACAAACATGGCTAGCATCTCAGTTCGGCAAAACTCAGCAACAAATCTATTGCTAGCTTTCAGATCTGAGCTGAACCTGCTTAACAGTCTAGAATAATGTGACAACTCCATGTTACTATACACTAATATTTGTGGCACAAAAAGTTTGTGGTTGGTATGTTTTTTCAATATTTTTGAAAGAAGTCTCTTATGCTGAACAAGGCTGTATTTATTTGATCAAAAATAACAGTATAATATTGAGAAATATTATTCCAATTTAAAAAGACTGTTTTCTATTTTAACATATTTTAAAATGTCATTTATTCCTGTGAATAAAAGCTGAATTTTCAGCATCATTACCAAAGAAGATAGAATAACACAAGACACGTCACTCGTATTGTTTTGAATGGGAGAAAGTGCAACGCGCAATATGGCGGAATAAGTCCCGCCTTCTAAATAAGAGCCAATCGCCGATTGGTAAAGTCATCGCATCACTGCAGCGGCCGTTAGAAGCTCTGGTTCCTATAGAAACAGTCAGATGCGCGCTTCCTATAGAGATGTGCAGTTAGGACATGTGCATTAGCTTGATCTAGCCTGAAAAAAATGCCTTTGTCATGATTCTAGCATTCAGAAACAATATTTATGAGTCAGTTGTTGTCAGATTTCATTGGTGTTTTCAAATATGAAATTTAATTGAAAGCTTGGCAAACAGCTTTGGAGAATTTGATGTTTCCCCATTCAAAGAATTAGGAGCTGCACTTGCATGCCCGAGAGGCATTTCAAAGATGGCCGCCGAGCAAAATGACTTGTCTTAAAGGGACTTTGATCATTACTCCAGTCTTCAGTGTCACATGATCCTTCAGAAATCATTCTAATATGCTGATTTGCTGCTCAAGAAACATTTCTTATTATTATCAATGTTGAAAACAGTTGTGCTGCTTAATATTTTTGTGGAAAACATGATACATTTTTTGAAGATTCTTTGATGAATAGAAAGTTCAATAGAACAGCATTTATTTGAAATAGAAATTATATTATAAATGCCTTTCCTGTCACTTTTGATCAATTTAATGTGTCCTTGCAGAATAACAGTATTAATGTCTTTAAAAAAAAAAAATCTTACTGACCCCAAACTTTTGAACAGTATAGTGTATGCCGTATGACTTTCATTTTTCAATGGAACCAAAGGTTTTAGGATTCCCCCCAAAAGTGATGGGCTGTCAAGCTCCAAAATGAAAACAAGGTTGGGAAATCACTATAAACATAATATAAAAATGGTCAATATGAAGGAGTTTTATTCAAATTAGTGTATTGGTCACTGTATTCTTTAATTGTATGGAAAAGAACAGCGTGAACATTCTTCTGAACTTCTTTTCTGTTCCACAGAAGAAAGAAAGACGTATGATTTGGAAAGACAAGGGTGAGAAAAAAATGAGAGAATTTTCATTTTAGTATGAACTGTTCTTTAAAATCTTTTCTGCATTCGGTTGCTGCTGCTCATTTCGGTGCTGGAAAGAAGTAACAGGTTGTGAAATCGCACCGTTAGATTCCCGCGCAGCTGTGGTTCGAATTCACAGCAGAATAGGTGGCTGAGTTTGAACTGTTTTTCATACGAGCTGGCTGAAAGCAGTGAAGTGGGAATAGAGAAAATCTGTCATTCCCTACTCCGCTGCCTTTACTTTATGCGTGTGGCCTCACACTAAACAGTGCAATCTCACTGTGCAGTCACGGTCATCTGTGGACAAGCTCCGGCTCAAGGTTACTCATTCAAGCCTTTACGATTCATCTGAAAGCAGGCAGACAATCTTTTTTCCACTCTAGCTTAATAACACGCAGCACAGAATATGAAGCATAATGAAACTTTGTCTTTCCATAGCAGGGCATGTCATCACAGTATGGGAAATCCTAAAAATAAAAAATACAGTTCAAAGTCTATATTTAAATGTAATATTCTAGAATCCTTTGAAGTCCAAACATATGGTTTGACAGACATGTGATAAATCAACGTAAAAGAAGTGTTAAAGCCAGACATCAGGGGCCATGTGAATAATCGACCCTCTAGGGCAAATTACATTACACTGACATGGAAGAAGAGAAGCGGAGAGATGTGTGAAAGCTAGATGGAGATGGATAAATGTAGAAAGAATAATAAAAAAAAAGGACAACAAAGCAGCCAATAAAAGTGCTATAGCAGTTACATATTCATAGGATGGATGGATAGATAGATAGATAGATAGATAGATAGATAGATAGATCTATCTATAGAACTTCCAACATAATATCACATTAGTTCCTCAAGATTATGTCCATAATTGTATGTTTATCACAGTTTATGCCAGTATGAATTTATAGAGCTTCTTCATCACAGTGAATTTAAATCTTGAAAGGTCCCTGTTGGACATGTGATGCTTATAATCACTTCTGAAACTTTATCAATGTCAAGTTTTTGCACATTTTAATTTGTAAGGGAAAAAAAATTGCAAACTTGTGTTAACGAATAAACAACAGCGAGCCAATCAGAGAATGCTCACCCTACTGGGACATCTCACCAGCAAACCATCCACACCAACTAGCGCAAACAGAGCACGACCGAGAAACATGGCAATAAGCAAAACAAGGCAAAGCCGCAAAAAATCTCACTTTCCCAGTAAACACCTTTTCTCTCCTCCTGTGGGAGAGGAGAAAAGGTCCAGAGCAATTAACAAGCAAACATGAGATTTAACAGAGAACGCAAACAAAAACATTTCTCAAGGTGAATTAGTATTCCACACAAATATATAAACAGTCCGAACTGTCCAAAATATTCCGCTTAATTGGGATTTCCGATTAAGTGACAAAGCCTCTGGTTTGGTGTTCAACATTTTTTTTTACAGGACCAAGGTCCTTAACTATTTGCATGTAATGACCAAAATATATTGTCTCTTCATAGAGGCAAATCTGCTGTTTATTTCCACAAACTCAAAATATGATAAATGTCTCCAGGAAGCCAAGCCAACCAGAAATGGTTTTATGTTGAGGTACATTGAAAGGACTCACTGGAGACTCTCTTTCTCTCATACAGCACATCGATTTACCGCTGTCCCCAATAGAAGATGCAGTGGCAGCATTCAGAAACCTCAAGCTAAGGCTGTTACATCCTGTCCACTTTATTCTCACCCATCTCCAGCCAGAGAAGTGTCTAGATAAGAGCTATTCCCATCCACTTAAGAAAATAATGTCACACAACACGTTTCCATTTTGTACCATCTGAGAATTGAAGCGTCCACACTTTGGTCATTGAGAGTGAGGAAAAAACAGCAGTTCAAGTGAGTCTGAAATGCATTTCGAATACACAACATCACACAGTTCATCAGCTCAGATGAAATGTAAACTACAACTCCCATAATATATATATATATATATATATATATATATATACACACACACACACAGGTGCTGGTCATATAATTAGAATATCATCAAAAAGTTGATTTATTTCACTAATTTCATTCAAAAAGTGAAACTTGTATATTATATTCATTCATTACACACAGACTGATATATTTCAAATGTTTATTTCTTTTAATTTTGATGATTATAACTGACAACTAAGGAAAATCCCAAATTCAGTATCTCAGAAAATTAGAATATTGTGAAAAGGTTCAATATTAAAGACACCTGCAGCCACACTCTAATCAGCTAATTAACTCAAAACACCTGCAAAGGCCTTTAAATGGCCTCTCAGTCTAGTTCTGTAGGCTACACAATCATGGGGAAGACTGCTGACTTGACAGTTGTCCAAAAGACGACCATTGACACCTTGCACAAGGAGGGCAAGACACAAAAGGTCATTGCAAAAGAGGCTGGCTCTTCACAGAGCTCTGTGTCCAAGCACATTAATAGAGAGGCGAAGGGAAGGAAAAGATGTGGTAGAAAAAAAGTGTACAAGCAATAGGGATAACCTGCACCCTGGAGAGGATTGTGAAACAAAACCCATTCAAAAATGTGGGGGAGATTCACAAAGAGTGGACTGCAGCTGGAGTCAGTGCTTCAAGAACCACTACGCACAGACGTATGCAAGACATGGGTTTCAGCTGTCACATTCCTTGTGTCAAGCCACTCTTGAACAACAGACAGCGTCAGAAGCGTCTCACCTGGGCTAAAGACAAAAAGGACTGGACTGCTGCTGAGTGGTCCAAAGTTATGTTCTCTGATGAAAGTAAATTTTGCATTTCCTTTGGAAATCAGGGTCCCAGAGTCTGGAGGAAGAGAAGAGAGGCACACAGTCCACGTTGCTTGAGGTCCAGTGTAAAGTTTCCACAGTCAGTGATGGTTTGGGGTGCCATGTCATCTGCTGGTGTTGGTCCACTGTGTTTTCTGAGGTCCAAGGTCAACGCAGCCATATACCAGGAAGTTTTAGAGCACTTCATGCTTCCTGCTGCTGACCAACTTTATGGAGATGCAGATTTCATTTTCCAACAGGACTTGGCAACTGCACACAGTGCCAAAGCTACCAGTACCTGGTTTAAGGACCATGGTATCCCTGTTCTTAATTGGCCAGCAAACTCGCCTGACCTTAACCCCATCGAAAATCTGTGGGGTATTGTGAAGAGGAAGATGCGATATGCCAGACCCAACAATGCAGAAGAGCTGAAGGCCACTATCAGAGCAACCTGGGCTCTTATAACACCTGAGCAGTGCCACAGACTGATCGACTCCATGCCACGCCGCATTGCTGCAGTAATTCAGGCAAAAGGAGCCCCAACTAAGTATTGAGTGCTGTACATGCTCATACTTTTCATGTTCATACTTTTCAGTTGGCCAAGATTTCTAAAAATCCTTTCTTTGTATTGGTCTTAAGTAATATTCTAATTTTCTGAGATACTGAATTTGGGATTTTCCTTAGTTGTCAGTTATAATCATCAAAATTAAAAGAAATAAACATTTGAAATATATCAGTCTGTGTGTAATGAATGAATATAATATACAAGTTTCACTTTTTGAATGAAATTAGTGAAATAAATCAACTTTTTGATGATATTCTAATTATATGACCAGCACCTGTATGTATATATGTATATATATATATATATATATATATGCTGAAAATTCAGCTTTGCCATCACAGGAATAAATTACATTTTAAAATATATTCAACTGTTGAAAAAACTGTTATTATTGGTAAGCATAAGAGACTTCTTTCAAAAAAAAAAAAAAAAAATCTCACCCAAAACCAAACTTTTAAACAGTAGTGTATATATTTTCCACAACCTCTGAAAGTGTAGTACTCTCAGCTTAACAAATTTTACCATGTTTAATTCTTTCCATAGATTTCAACCCAAAATCTGTGCAAAAAGTCAGCAGATTCCACCTGGGTCGATTATATCTGGCGACGAACAAAAGAAGTTAGCAATAGTTGAGATTCATAGCAGGAAAGGCGAGTATTTCTTCTCTGCATTTTTCTGTGGAGAAGTTCGAGGCCTGTTAGCGGATGACAAGTCATGTGCAGAACAAGTGAGAGAAATGACACCGGTGTTTCAAACAAGCCCACGGGGAGAGCGATAGAAGGGAAAAAGAAAAGAAAGAGACAGCAGGCAGACACACAACCTCTTCCCTGACGCCTAATAGAGAATCTTCTCCCATTTCCGTCCACTAAGATGGAGCACACCGTCATTAGCTCCAGCTCAGGGGGGCACTGCAGGAGTTTTAGCCCAAGTAAACCACCTCTAATTGGGATCCGTCACTGTGGCAGGCCCAGTTTTTTTCTGGATAAATACTGAGCTTCCTGAACAAGAGGATTAAAACTCAAGACTATGGAGGGGAGGTCCCAGAGCTCAAGTGTTCAGTGCACTCTGATACAGCGCTCTTAACACACACTCACGCTAACACTCAGCTGAGATTTTGATGGTGGTGTGACGTCCCGGCGGAAAACAGTTTGAATAAAAAAAAGTTTCTTCCCTCTGCTGTTCCTCAGAACTGGGCCATTTCTTATGCGCTGACGGGAGATAACGATGGAGATCATATTTCATAAGATAATTAGTCTTGCATAGCTAGTCACAGTGAGCCTGCATTTTTTCAAACCTTCGAGCATCTGGAGTTTCCCCTCTGTGCTGCTGAAACCCAGCAGAACCACGTAGGAGCGCTGAATGCTCGTCACAGAGTGTGTTAATTTGGACCAATACACTTTGGAAAATGTGCATATTAAGGTCCAATTGTGAGATTGACCAGCACAAAGAAAAATTGTTCATTTTTATCTGTCACCAAGAGATTTAAGATTAGTAGCCTGGCAACTAAAAGAAGCCTTTAATGTATCTAGAATTTTTCAATGCAGATTTTTTTTTTTTTTTTTTTTTTGCGTGACAGTAGAAAACAGCTTTTTCAGAAACAAGCTACTTTTTCCAACAATAGATCAGGGCTTAATTTGTGCCAGAAAAAAACAAAAACAAATCTGGATCCGGCAACTTCTAAATTCGATCCAGCAACTCATTTGGGGGATCCTCCATCTCATACACCACAGAAAGAAATTTATGTTATGTCGTTAAATGTTCAGTATAATAACAATAATGTTGTTAATAACTTGCTATGTTAAATGTATAAAAAATATTAAGAAGTGTAAGAAATGCAGCTACAAAGTAGTCCATGCCATGTTTTGGCATTGATTTATTGGATTTGACCGCTATTCGCATTTGCAACGCATAACCAGCAGTGTGTATATATATATATATATATATATATATATATATATATATATATATATATTCAATGCACTTCTGTTACGTCGCTATGAATATTTTAACATTTGAGTCCTCTTTAAGTATTTATGTGCAGAGGTGGATTATTATGTATTATACATTACATCTTGAGAGAATTTGTCGTGATGGAGCCTGTTGCTTCAGAAAGAGTTATATGTGTTGTTGGGCATCGCTTTATTAAATGCTGCGCGGAGATGCAGAAGAACTGATAAAAGGGCTTAAACGGCCACTAAGCACAAACGCCGGCAGCCTCCGTTATACCTGCAAGTGCACACGTGCAAAATGTTTAAACTTCTGAATTCCTTCCCGAATGTCAAGGGCTATGTTGGTCAGACCTTTTGTTGGACTTTATGTCCCTTACAAAAAATAAGTATACTTCAAGTTCATTTTGTTAAATATACTTAAGTGAAGTTTTAGGAATACTTTATGTCAGTGATCTCCAAACTCAGGACCTGGAGGGCCGCTGTCCTGCAGAGTTTAGCTCCAACCATCTCCAACACACCTGCTTGAAAGTTTCTTGTATGCCTAGCGAGTCCTTGATTATGTGGTTCATGTGTGTTTAATTAGGGTTGGAGCATAAACTTTGCAGGACAGCAGCCCTCCAGGACTGAGTTTGGAGACCTCGCTTTATGTATTAAGTATTCTAATATCAATGTACTAGTATCTATAATTGTGAGTGTACTATTTCAGTACTACTTGGGACTAAATTAGCCCACTTTTTAGTGTATAAAAGTATACTTTTAAGCATACTTTGTGTAACAGTAGTAAACTTTGACTACACAACTAGTTTTCTTTAAATGAACTTAACATCCTACCTATAGTTTACTATTTATACATTATTTTTGCACATTAAGTCAGTCAGCAACTTTTTATTTATTTTTATATTTTTATATTTTCTAATTTTATGTCTTTTATATATTTTTAAACATTTCAGTTTCAGTTTGCTAACTGTTTTTTTAAAAGCTTAGCTTAACACGTCCTAAAGCCTTGATTATACTTTCGTCTGGCTGCACAGCACGAGCCTCGGCTGACTGCGCAAGCTCCTCCCCAAACGGATGAGGCGTTTATACTTGACACGCTTGCCATTGTATTATTCTTTAAAATGACAGAGGGTGACTCAAAATAATTGGCCTCTAAGCCATTAGTAATCAGCAGTGAGAAGAAGTAAAATAGACACACGACGATGTTTGTTTTAGTACACTTCACCAAAACCACGCTACAAAAAAATCATGTAAAACTTTGAGATTATTGCATTAGAATAAAATATATGCACATGAGAACAAATGTATAAAACTATATTAAACAACAATCTCTTAAATATTTTCTAATTTAATTAAACATTTTCATTTAATTTCATGAACATTTTTATTAAACATGGACCATTATTTTCAGTAAAATGGCTGGTTTCTGCTAGTGTAGGGTCATTTTGTAAATGTAAACAATTCATTTAGACAAGCAGAAACTGGGTGCCTGTAAGATGCTGGTTCAGACATATATGCTCGAGCAGAATCGGCTCGAAGTCGTGTATCTTCGGAAGTGGAGCCGCGCGCAAACTTACAAAAAATGCTGTGCACACCGCCACGCAAAATGGCGTGCACTCAATGCGCACAACCGCCCACACCGCGATGACGTAAATTTTTGCCACGTGCACCTTCATGCTTGTGTGGACGCGGCAACTGTAAACCAAGCTTAGCAGCCGCAGGTCGGATGACTGCATCAAATAGTGGGTCAAATCACCCCACCGACTCTCTACTACCAAAACATGGCAGAGCTGAGAGTAGCTCTAAACTGCCTCTGTAAATACCCAACGGTATTTATCTCATTAAACCGTCGTGAGAAGTGCTGGGTATGCACTTTGTGGCAGACAGGGCTGTCTAACAGACAAAGCAATATGAGGGAGAGGCTGTGTGAGGTCACGTCCATATGCCCTGAAAGAAGTCATTCTAATCTGCCAGCCAAGGGTAGAGCTTTGAAGTGTCAGGGGATTGTGGGCAGTCCATCCAACGTCTGGAGGCAGCTTGATACGTTTGAAGGATCTGAGAGTGCATTTGCTTGTGTGTGCATGAAGAATATTGAAAAAGCAAACCTGCAGCCGCTCAAAACCGTTATGAACTTGGATGCAGCTGCGTGTCGGTGGCAAAAACTCCCTCCGAACTTTTGCCTGCTCCACCTGCGGTCCCCTTGGCTCCAGACTCTCGACCACTGAGACACTTCATCTCATGTGACAGCTGCACATTCTTCACTTTCTGTGTCTCTCAACCAATCTGTCACCATATGGCCGTGTTCCTCTCTCCTGCTAGTACTCTAGCATTCAAAGCAGAACTTCTCGTATCCCGCGCTCGCCGTTGCAGTCCTGTTTTGCATGCGTGCCATCGCATGACCTATTTTTCAGGCGGTGCTTGCTTCATCTGAAAGTGAGTGTCAATTTTTTTATGGGAGAGAGCGACGGAGAGACAGAGAGAGAGGAAGGTATCTGTGGAGATAGACGGTGACTGGCGCTGATGGACGTGGAGTGTGTGCGAATGTGTGTTTATGCGCATGTGGCCTGGAACTTCATGGATTCTGTGGAGTGAACGCGTGTGCCGACACGGTATTGGACACACAGCATGGTGCTGGGTGGGGTACTAAAGGAACTGGTTTGTGGTGTGTATCAGAGCACCTGGTGAATAAAACATCTGAAAGACAGGGGGATGGGAACCGAAGAAAGAGAGAGAGAGAGAGAGAGAGAGAGAGAGAGAGAGAGAGAGCGAGAACAAGAAATAGGCACAAAAAAAAGAGTGTGTGTCTCATAAATAGTGCATACAGCATTAGAGGAGAGCATTGTTGAGTCAAGGGGAGCAACCCTCCAGTCCTGCAAAAAAATATACCCTATACTACACAATAAACAAACACAAAAATACAACCCACAGAGACCCAGCAGACACAATCCAGTGTGTGTGAGTGTGACAGGCTGTGACTAAGTGTTCGGTGAGGGTCTCTGGGAGGGTGGGTGATATGGGTTTGTGTCTTTTGTGTCTGTGCCTTGTAGACTGGGGGCTAATTACATGCAGTGACTGCCTAAAATCATATTATATATATATATATATATATATATATTTATTCAGACACCTTGAACATTTTATAATTATGTCAAATAACACTTAAGCAAAACATGGTCAGGTCAAAGTGTCTGAATAATTTTTTTAATTTTTAAAAAAATAAAATTTATTATCAATTTTACTGTTAGTCCACTGTATGAAGAATTTTTTTCTTACATAAATGAACTATAGTGTCCTGCACCCACTAGTAAAAATATATCAAAAATATCAAAAATGTCTGAATAATTTTTGGTTTGACTGTATGTATACACTACCAGTCAAAAGTTTGGAAACATTACTATTTTTAATGTTTTTGAATGAAGTCTCTTATGCTCATTAAGGCTGCATTTATTTAACAATAAATACAGAAAAAACAATAATATTGTGAAATATTATTACAATTTAAAATTATGGTTTACTATTTTAATATATTTTAAAATATAATTTATTTCTGTGATGCTGTGAATTTTCAGCATCATTACTCCAGTCTTCAGTGTCACATGATCCTTCAGAAATCATTTTAATATGCTGATTTTTATTATCAACGTTGAAAACAGTTGTGTTGCTTAATATTTTTTTGGAACCTGTGATACTTTTTTTAGGATTCATTGATGAATAAAAGGTTAAAAAGAACAGCATTTATTCAAAATATAAATCTTTTCTAACAATATAAATCTTTACTATCATTTTTTATCAATTTAACACATCCGTGCTGAATAAAAGTATTAATTTAATATAAATCTTTTCTAACAATATAAATCTTTACTATCACTTTTTATCAATTTAACACATCCGTGCTGAATAAAAGTATTAATTTAATATAAATCTTTTCTAACAATATAAATCTTTACTATCACTTTTTATCAATTTAACACATCCGTGCTGAATAAAAGTATTAATTTCTTTCAAAAAAAGAAAGAAAAAAAATTACTGACCCCAAACTTTTGAACGGTAGTGTATATTGTTACAAAAGATTTCTATTTTAAATAAATGCTGATATTTTTTTAACTTTTTATTCATCAAAGAATCCTGAAAAAGTACCATAATTTTAAATTGTAATAATATTTCACAATATTATTGTTTTTTCTGTATTTATTATGAAATAAATGCAGCCTTAATGAGCATAAGAGACTTCGTTCAAAAACATAAAAAATAGAAATGTTTCCAAACTTTTGACTGGTAGTGTGTGTATATATATATATATATATATATATATATATATTTTTTTTTTTTTTTTTTTTTTTTTTATTAGTAGTAGTAAGTTCATTCAACTTTAGTTTTTTATCTTCTTATGAATGAACACTGTAAAAAATAAAATAAATAAAATAAATTACAGTGTTCATACAATTTTAGTTTTTTTTCCAGTTTTTTCTTCCTTTTAATTTTTTATACATTTGATAAGTATAGTATCATTAAACACAAAACAAATAAAGATTATCTTATTTTATATTATTTTTTATATTAAGTTAATTTATGAAATCAATTGAAATTATAACAAATATATATTTAAATATATGTGGTTAAATAAATTTTAAAAAATAATGTGAATTAAAATAATAATTATTCAGTTTTATTTATTATTTTTATATCATTTTAAGCATATCATTTTTTATTATAGATTTTTCTATTATATGCAGAAAAAAAAAATGACAATACCATTCCCTTTATTAGAAGATAACATCCGGTTAAAAGATCATTAATGGCTATAATGAATAGAATAGGCTATAAAGGCTAGGCTATAAAGTAGAAAGTATGTGCATCCACATCATGCATCATGATACGCAGCCAATAAAAATGGACAATAGAGCTCTGTAGTTTTCTGAAAAAGGAATCTGAGCAACCCTAGCAGGTGTCTTTTGGTGTTTTTGTGAAACTAACCGTGTCTCCAGTGGGACACTGCTGTTGAGAGCCCAACTGTCCTGGAGCTGGACGGATTCAGGGGTGGAGGGTCCATCTGGCGGGGCGACGGTAGGTGCGTGGCTCTGCAGGTTCCTCCGGCTGGCCTGGTTATTGCGATTGAGGGAATTAGCCGATGACTGGTGGTGGTTGTGCGGGGGAGGCAGAGGAGGTCGAAGGGAGGTCTGACTGTGATGACTGGACGCACCTGAAAGTGACAGAGAAGAGAGATTAATCTCAGAACATCTCTTCCTTCATGTTGCCTCATAGGATGCTGTCTGTAAAATGTTTTTCAGACCACAGATTCAGAACATCAAGTTGTTTAGGTTACTTTGATTCAATGCAGTTGTAATCTGTTTACTGTTCGGTAGCCATGCGTGAAATGATTGTAACCGAAAGGAGGAGAGGTGAAATGCTACACATTTTGCAACAGAGAGAAGGATCAATTATGGATAATAAGATAAGCAGACACAAAAAAGACTTTGATAAAATCTATTGCTAGGAGGAAAAATAAAACATGTCTGGATTTTTATTAGATTGAATTCTCTGCAAGTATGAAAACCTGGAAACAAAAATACATTTGTATTGCCTTTCTAGCTCCTGACATGCTTGCTACAATTATATATAGAAATATTATACCATTAGATGTTATTTTAGTAATGGTATAATGACTATATATATATATATATATATATATATATATATATATATATATATATATATATATAATCATTTCTCAGTCTCTTTATTAGAATTTAACCAGAAAATACAGGAAATTTGTATGCAGTATTAAAAAACAGGGGAAAAAAAGAAGAAAAAAAACAACAGAAAAAAACAACAGCTTCTATAGGCTAAAGTGGCAAGTATTTAATGACCTCCTCTTACACTTGGGGGATAGCAGAAACCACGCTCTCTTAAACATAAATGAAATGGAAAAGGACTGGAAGACCAAGAAAACTTTCAAAATATGACGTTTCTCAGATTTACTTCTTTGAGAAAATGGAAGTCCAGGAAGTCACACTAAATACTGATTTTTGCTTAAAGAAGCCATTTTGTTATGATTTTTTAAATATTTTGTCTACATATTTCCTGCATTTTCTGTTTTTTATCACAATAAAGATGAAAAAATAAATATGGATGGTCATTAAAACATTGCTAAAACAACAAAGCTGGTGGTGGCCTAAGACTTTTGCACAGTACTGAAAAAACAATTGTATTATTTGCTTTGAAATAAAATCTAGAATCTTTGATCATAAAACTAAGCATTTAAATATCATCTTACTAAGACATACTATTGGGAGATATAGAGTGACAACTGATATTTTTATGCATTTTCTCCCTCTTGAATAAAATGTAAGTTTATATTAAATATACACTTTTTTTTTTTGTCTAAAGGTTTAATAAACTTCTATTTTTTTTTTTATTGTTTTTTTTTTCTGACTATTATTTCATGTCAGGCTTTACAGAGTTCTCAAAATATAACAATCATTATAATATAATAATATAATATAAATAACCTGCAGTGTTTTATGATTTAGGCATGTATAGGTGTTCATTTAATTAACTTATGAAAGAAGGTAGTTGTGTGATTATCTCAGCCTGTTAACAACTGAGATACATTGGAAGGTAAGATTTTTCACAGCACATAAATGAAAATATTTGCCGCACTTGACGGTCTCTGAACAAATAGTGCAATCAAGCATTGTCTAGAGGTTTAACAGATAAGTCTCCATTCCTGAGTGTCTAATGTAAAAAAAAATATCCACATGAACTGCCACAAAAGCCTGGGTTTATTTCTATCATATATTCCACCTTTATTTGTTTTTCTTCAACGTAACGGTTGCAAATAACACAGCAAATATGATAATGCGCATTTCACACCCTCTGCCGCACCTCCCGACATCAGCGCATGAGGTCAAACGGAAGCAAATTCTTCCAGGAGCCTGTGAAAAGAGGGGAAAGCAAGGCATTCAAAAGTGCCTTTGTGTCCCTTAAGAAGAGGTTCCGAGATGAAAGAGGATTTTAGACCAACGGGAGATCGGCTACGGTCTGAGGGCCAGGGCTGTGTAATCTCTCTACATGCAGTGTGTCAGAGCGCTCTAAAAACGGAGCGCGACAAAACCCGGCCGGGCATAAAGCCCTGCTCTCTCAGCTTACAGCGCCAGAGGAACTCTGGAGGAACTCTCCGACTCCAACAATGGTGCTCAAAACACTGGATTATCGCCCGATGACATGCCCATCAAAACCAGCCCGGCCACTCTCCACATACTGGAACAAAAGCATGGAGGAACTTGTGCTTTTAAGGGCTCAAAGCGCTGCCACAACCGAGGCCTCATTCTTTGTTTTTTCAAGGGGACCTGGCGTAGTCGGACAAAATTGATGCGACAGGCGCAGAAGAAGCGCCCTGTGAATGGGAGCCTGTGACAGTGGCCTTCAATGGCCAAATGAAGGATTCTCTTTTCGTTCGCATGTGAGAACGTCTCGCCAGGGGTCTCAGTGTGAAGCGCTGCAATCACAGAGGAACAATGGTCCGCTGCTGCACTTCCATTATACAGAATGTGGAGCACACGGCGCACAGCCAGAGAACGGCGCTAAAGTCAGTACAGTAATGCAGAGATTACAGGCGACTACTGTTATTAGCACAGAGATACGTGAAAGAGCTTAAATACAAAATCTCTCACTGTAATGTGCACGTCGTATCCAAACAGGAGGCAGAATACAGGGGGTCGTTTAAGACGCCTGTGGAAAGAGATATTGATTGCCAGGGTGTGTAGCTATGAATTTGCTGTCTGGAACTTTCCTCCAGCGGATGATATGGCAACTTCACTGAACATAAACGAGTGGATTAGAGGTCGGACAATAGTGGATTCTGCCTAATACAGAAAACTAAGGAGCAAAACCTTATCAATAACAGATTAATAATCTGTCGGAGTCCCGGCTCACGGACCTTGTCTGATTCCATCCCCCTCTCTCTCCCATTTCACTTCCTGTCTACTCTATACTATCCAATCGCAATAAAGGCAAAAAAGCAAAAAAAAAAAAAACAATAATCTGTTTTTATTAAAATTAATAATATGAATGAACTTAAGTTTGTTTGTTTTTTTGCCTGATTCCATCCACCTCTCTCTCTCTCTCTCTCTCTCTCTGTTTTTTCATGTTATTTTATAATATATTGTGTATATTACACATTTCGTATGTTTTTTAAATAAAATAACGAGTTACTTTTAATAATCTTTCAGAGTCCCGGTTTTCGGACCTTGCCTGATTCCGTCCCCCTTTCTCTCCCACTTCATTTCCTGTCTACTCTATACTATCCAATTGCAATAAAGGCAAAAACAACAAAAAAGGCAAGAAAAACATTAATAGTCTGTTTTTTTTTTTGTTTGTTTTTTTTAATTAATAATATGAATGAAAATAACGAGTTACTTTTAATAATCTTTTAGAGTCCCGGCTTTCGGACCTTGCCTGATTCCGTCCCCCTCTCTCTCTCACTTCACTTCCCGTCTACTTTATACTATCCAATCGCAATAAAGGCAAAAACGACAAAAAAAGGCAACAACAAAAAAAAAAATCTGTTTTTTTTAAATGAATAATATGAATAAAAACTCAAGTCTTTTTTCATGTTACAGTATTTTATTCTCTTGTGTTTCTTTAGTTGTATATGTATTTATGCATATTTGCTTTTTAAATAAAACAAATTAAAATAAACATTAAAATTAAAATAAAATTTTTTGTCAATAACGATAGTTCCTATCAGCACCAATTAATTGGTAAAACCAATATTCTAATCCTAAAGCACTGGGACAAAAAACAGCCAAGGTGGTTCTTCTTTTCTCGCAATAAGGAAAATAAGTTTTTTCACCCTGGTGTATTTTATGACTGAGTTCTGTAAAAACGAAGTAAAATTTATTTTGGGCAGAGAAAGAAACCCTTTCATGACACAAGGTCACAGATTCTGCTTTGCTTCAGCTCGTTCCCTGTCAAAACTTCCGCTTTAACACAAGCTTCATAAAACCTCGATTTATTGGGACACGAAACAGCTGTGAAGCTATTCTGTCCTCCACTACTGACATTCATTTATTTCCCACCAGCCTTCATCACTCTCTCTTTTCACAAGGCTGTGTTTCTTTCTCCCTCCGCTTTCCGTTCTTCACCATTTAGCAGTGTTTATGAATAATTGAGTTTTGATTCAGTGAGCGAATGGCGGAGGCAGACAAAATAGTCGACAAGAAACACAGGGAAAGCGACACTATGTGGGCTCAGAAAAGGCCTATTCGCCTGATTCGAAACTTCCTGCTCTTCCTGCCAGCCTGCCCTTCTCTTAAAAAAAAAAAAAAAAAAAGAAGAAAAGAAAAAGAAAAAGAAAAAAAGACACATTTACATTCAAGGCATATCAATGAGAAACTGCTATGAAGATATAGTAGAAAATATAATTTATTCAGCTTCCTGTGTCTGGCTACACAAGCGACTGTGCGGAAATCAAGCTTGCCCCGCCCCCAAACACACACACACACACACACACACACACACACACACACACACACACACACACACACATGATGATATCTACCTAGTTTCAGTTACTTTTACAGAACCAGGAACAAGAGAAGTATCGATATTATATACAAATTAAAATGTAACAATTAGATATGGACCGTTTTCAAACAGATTTTAGGTCTGCTGATCACCCCAAACCCATGCCATTGGTCGAAACTGCTTTGTCATGGTGGTTTGCAATGTTTATTATTATTATTATTATTATTATTATTTCCAATTCCAATGTATTAATAAAGCACATAATAATACAACAATGTTGACCACAGTGCTGTACACACCATAAGACATTAAAATATAACAAACACAAATAACTATAAATAAAAGATATGCAAAAAGAGACTCAGACTCTTAAACTCTCAGGCTCTTAAGAGTCTTAAAGACACTTATAACATCTTCAGACTCCTGTGACAACAGTACCTCGACACTCATGTATGATCATAAGCTTACGTAAAAATGTGCTTTTAAATGCCTTTTAAACTCACAAAGAGTTGATAATTGTCTGATATATTGTGGTAAATCTTGATTTCGATCCACTTTTTTAACATTTATATACATTTTTTGGTAATCATTTCTATTTATTAGTATAATTTTTTTATTTATAATTGTCTTTGCACATTAAGTTGGTATATGAACAATTTTATCATTGAAAAAAAATGCACCATCTTTAACAAGCTACATCATTAGTAAAAAGAGTGTAAAAAAGACACAGTAAGAGAAAGAGAGCGTGACTGGGTCAGAAGAAATGAGCTGGTGCTGGTGAGACAGGCGGAGGAATGGAGGAAGAGACATGGGACAACAGCTCTGCGTGGCAGCTTCTTGTTTCCAGTGCATGGCAATGGTAAAATTACTGCAGCCAAGCTTTGCTAGGCTATAGGCCATGCCATGACAGGGATTAAAATAAATTGCCCAACATGAGCGGTGGGAACGGTGGAAAAACAATAGGAGTAAAAGCATAAATGTCAATTTGGAATGATAAAAGACACAATCTAAATGTGGCAGGAGGAGCCTGGAGACAGAGCGGGGGTAATTGAGCTCCGTGCTATAGAGTTGAGTGTTTACAAAAAGAGAGGGAAAGAGAAAGAGAAGGAGAGAGCTATGAGGTGTCATGATTGGTGGCCAACCACCTTCTGTCTTTCATCCATCCTCAGACTAATTCTCCACGCACCAACCACCGTTTTTTCTTTCGCTCGCTCGACAGATCTGGCTAGACGGTATATGACAACCAACAATATTTCAGAGTTTTACTGAGTAGGAGTATGGGAACCTTGTCAACAACATGTTCACGCTGTCATTTGAAGGTATGAACACAGAACATGTGAACACAGAACTAATATACAAAAATATCTGAAACAGTAATTACAAAAAGTGTGACTGCAATTCATTTGGAGCTTAGCACACTATATAGTTACAGCACTGCCTTTGGAGCTGAGCCAAAAACATTGCCCTACTGCAGTGGTTCTCAAAGTGTGGGGTGCGCCCTCCAGGGAGGGGGGTGGTTGGGGCGCACAGGTACTGCAGGGGCGGGGGCGAGGCAGATCAGCAGGAAAAAAAATAAAGAAAACAGCCGTTGCAATGGCATTCAAGTGTGTGAATAGCGGTTGGCGCTCTGCCTTTATAAAGCACCACCGAACACCAATTCCACTGAATCGTTCTTCTTCAGACCGTTGACAAAGTAAAAATATTGCATGTCTTTCAATTTAAAATCTTTCTGTTTTTATGTTTTTTTTTTGTGATATTATTTGGTAGTCAGAGGTGGGGTGGATTTTGGGGTGGCAGATTTTTTAAAGGTTTTTAAAGGGGGCGTGACCAAAAAAGTTTGAGAACCACTGCCCTACTGTCATTTCATGATACCAGTAATGTATTTTCCTGGAAATGCGACCAAAAATGGTTTATACACTGCCGTTTAAAAGTTTGGGATCAGTAAGATTTTCTTTTATTCAGAACAGATGCATTAAATTAATCAAATGTGTTACAAAAGATTTTTTTTTTTTTTTTTCATATTTCAATCAAATGCAGTTTCTTTAATATTTCTATTCATCAGAGAATCCTATATATATATGTATATATATTAATAATGTTTTCACAAAAATATTAAGTAGTACAACTGTTTTCAACATTGCTTTTAATAAGAAATGTTTCTTGGGCAGCAAATTAGAATAATTTCTGAAGGATCATGTGACACTGAAGACTGGAGTAATGATGCTGAAAATTCAGCTTTGACTTCATAGGAATAAATTACAATTTAAAATGTATTAAAATAGAAAACATCTTACTGACCCCAATCTTTGAACGGTAGTATTTATTAAATTACACTGTGGTAATGTTTGTATTTTAAAAATGACAAATACTACATTTCATTATATTTGAGTCAATGGACACAAAACAAAAACCAAAAAATACAATTACTCTGAATTATCAGTCAGGCATCAGTGGATAACACAATCTTCACATTATTCAACATCTAAAAAAATCAACAAAGTAAAAATAAAACTGCTTGTGACAGGATGAGTATAATGAACGTGACCGTTCGTTATTTGGCAAGCGTAAACAACTAAACTGACTTTATGCCTGTCAATAGCCTTTAATAACAAGTTCTCAAGCTCTCACGTGTAAAGTGTAATATCTTTCACTAAAACATCTACCGTGGCAGTGTTCCCAGTTTTTTTTCCAGTTATGATGACTACAAAAGTTTTCTTTAAGAGAACACACTCACTAGGAGTATTTCAAGCCAAAGAAATAATGTAAAACTGACCATATTTAGAAAATAATACAGACTATAGAACTATCCATTATCTTTCCAGGCCTGGAAATCACACTTTTAAAGTTTCCAGATTTTTCCAGGACTGTGAGAACCATGTTGCAGTACAACCTGTATAGCAAAATCTCAAAATACCATCTGACACATTTCTACTGTTGAACAGTACACCACAGTAATACCACCCATCCCTATTTCCTACAATACACTGTCTTGACATATCAAGCGGTTTTATTTTCAGTAAAAGTCATATCTGCATGCAGAGAGATACAATGAGATCAGCTGACATCTCCCTCCTTTGCTATTGAAGAACTAAGGATCCAAAATGGACAAAAATAGCTCAGTGGTGGACACCAGCTGGCCTTTTTCCTTCTTCTTCATCTTTTAAAGCTGAAGTGTGTCATTTTTTAGATATTTAAATACATTCTCCTCCAGTTTAATAAACAGATATAATATACATTTAGGGATAGTTCACCTAAAAATGTAATTTTATCATCATTTACTCACCCTCATGTCATTTTTCTTTCTTTCTTCAAGAATATATTTTGAAAAATGTCTCTTTTTTTGTCAATGGTCACCAAAACTGTTTAGTTACCAGCATTCTTCAAAATATCTTTTTTCATTTTTGGGTGAACTGTCCCCGAAAAGTGTAAACACTATTATCAATCATTATCGCTATTCAATCAAGCATAAAACTGTAGGTTAGCCAATGGTGTGAGTTTGGGGTGGAGATATCGGTCAGCCTGACCAATGACTGATGGAGGAACTGTTTAAAAACAGTCATTCTTTTTTTATTCATTTTATAAAATATATAATAATATAAAATTGAGTGAAAGAGAGAAAGAAAGTTCATCGCTATTCTAAACACACTGTTTGGTCAGTCTCAGTCACTTGCCTCCATTAATTAGGGAGTAATAACATCCTACTCTGATTACAAATGTCACCCAAACGCATCCTCAACACATTCACGAATGCATCACAATTACATTCATTATACCGCTAATGTTTAGGTCGCCTAATATACAATTATTCAGATGCTTGACTGACACAAATGAAACCATTTTATTTGTCTCACACTGAACTCAAACATTCGAATCATAACACAAACTTCCACCAATTTCCTTATTATCGCTTTTTTTCCCCACAGTCAAGACACTCCAGAAATAGCGAAAAAGAGCAACACAGAAAATACATATGAATAATTTATCTGCGGCATTAGCACGCTAAGAGCGAAGCTCTTTCCAGGAGCAGTGAGCGTCGAGCAGCGCAGACGGCTGAAAACTGGGTGAACAAGATGACTCGACAGGGAGAGGATGACAAAGAAAGGAAGGACGGAGAGGAAAGTATGAGAGCGGCACAGAAACTCTGGCGGGAAGGGTGGAGGGCAATTGAGGGAACGGCTGAGGGACTGAGGGACGGGAAAAAGAGCAAGTGAACTGACAAGACAGGTCTCCCAGACGCACGTTAAGCTCTGGTTCCCAAGCACACTGCGCCCGTGTGGATGACACCTTTGAGACTGAGAGGCTCGAGCACGACCCGTCTCACTGCAACATAATCACACACACAGGCATGCGGAGGAGAAGAACATCAGTGCATACCAATTACTCTTGCTTCAGGGGTGGGAGGAACGGGGCCACAGTGAGCATCGCTGCCACCTCAGACCCGTGCTGTATGTTGAACAGCTTGTCATAGCCGTGCTGATACAACATATCAGTATTGACCAATGTCAGTTTTTTTTTTCTTCCCCGATTTTTGCCTTTATTGTGATCGGATAGTATAGAGTGGACAGGAAGCATGGTGGGAGAGAGAGGGGGGATGGGATCGGGAAAGGTCCACGAGCCGGGACTCGAACTCGGGTCACCCGAAGTGCAACAGAGCTACGCTGCCCACAAGGCTATCGGCGCCGACATATCAGTTTTTTTTAGTTTTTTTTTTATCCATATTAGTCAGAGAATTTTATGGCTTATTTATTTATTAATTTATTTATGTTCCACTCCTTTTTCAGTGTTAAGTATAAAAAAGTAAAAAATTATTTTTAGCATTTTTATTACAGCCAATTCATTATTATATAATTATTCATATTAACAACTAGCATGATGGTTGCACATGAAAACCACTTTTTCATGCATTTATGCAAGTTAAATAAAATATATGCATGATTATTAAAATATTTAATATTATTATGCAAATATTTGATATATTTGCTTGAATATATGCATGATAAAATAAACTCTTTTTTAACAACCAGGCATATATTTGATTTAACTTACATATAGGCAAGAAAAAGTTGTTTTGATGTGCAACCATCATACTAGTTATTAATATGAATAATTATATAATAATTAACAGCTACTGTATTTGCCAAAACTTCCATATTGTTGCATAACATACAAGAGAGATTAATAATTGTTTTGTCATTTATAAACCTGTTTTTTTTGTGTGTGTGTGTGTGTGTGTGTGCTTTTTTTTTTTTTTTTTTTTTACAGATCAACCAACATACTAGTTATCATCAAAAACATAAAAAAAAATCTATCAGCTGTCATATCTGCCAAATGAGCATTAAAAAAGAACAGTCAGCACAGAGATGATGCTGTTTCCTGTACTCATGGCAAACTGTGATAATTCACGCATGCTTAGAGATGACCGTGATTTAAGGAATATAACAGTTCTGCATGATCACCTGTATATTAAATGTCTGCAAGTGTTTAACATGCACAGAGGAGTAATATAACTGCCTGGTGTCATGCAATGAACCTTCATTATGAAAGGATTACTGAATATAAAAAGCAAACATCTGTTGTATATAATCATGCCTTTCTTAAACAAAGATAGGCCTATAATTCCACTTCTATAAAATGATGACCCATTTCGGAAGCCGCTGCAGATGAGATATGATCCGTCTGCTATGCTGACTGATAAAAATATGACTGATGTAAATATCAAAGGTTTTTCCTCATTCTGCATGTTTCCAAAGAGTGTTGAAAGACTCCTAGTTAATTAACACTCTTAACTTAAAAAGTTGTCAGAGCTTATGTTAATATATTTTAACTGGATCACCACAGCCTTCATAACTCAACAGATATTTGTTTGTCTGCTAGGTTGTGCTGAACACAATATATCTGTCCCTGAATCAGGTTTTATTATGTAAGAACAAGAGAAAGCAGTGAAAAAATATTTTTCAATCTGATCCAATCAATTATACTAATTTAATAAATGATTTTCTGTATATAAATAAATAAAAAAAATGACTTATATTAACATATTCATGTTGTAAATAATTACAATCTCACGCTATTTGACTAACTGCCCAGTTGTAACAATTTTTTGAATATAATTATAAAGCATAATTCTAAAAATCTAGTTGCTCTGATCATGTCAGTGAAGTATACTTAATGTATCACAACAGATTAGTGTACAAATGTAAGTTTTGAATGTAAAATGTGTATATACTGCTTTTACTGAGCAAAAAATAATCCCTAATTAAAACCCACTAGATACAAAAAAACATTTATACAAAAAAACATATATATATATAAAGCATTAGAAACTACAATACTAAATCTATTCTTGGTGTCTGCATGAATGATGCTGTATTATGTTCTAAACAAATTACTTTGAATGCACAGGTGAATAAGAAAAATGTAATTAATACTGTGAAAAATAGATGTTTTTTAAATAAAGCTTTAAAGCAGATAGATTGAGAAATGGTCTATACACGCACACACACACACACACACACACACACACACACACACACAAACAAAATAATTAATTGACCATCCAATCCAATTTATACTAAATAAAATAAGCAAAGTGTGATTTTATATTCATATAATAACAATGATGTGCTGTAAATGGATACCAATGCCAATTTTAAACAGTGCAAGGCAAAAGCTTTCACATTTAATTTAAAAAACTGATTTCACAAAAGTCAAGGACGCATTTTGTTGTTGTTGTGAACTGAAATATTTTAGGCAAAAATGATAAAAAGGTTATCAGAGAAATCAGTAGGATCTCTTTCATCCAAGTTTAACAATACAAGTAGCATTACGTTTTAGTTCAAGAGGTTAAGGAAAACAGGAGGACTGTCAGTACAAGTGTATGGAGAGAAAGTGAGAAAGCGCTAAAGAGAGAGAGTGGGAGAGAGCACAAAAGCGCTGTGGCGGGCCGAGGGTGTCAGGCTTGAATCGTCTCAGATCTCTTTCCCGTGACAGACTGTTAACTGCACTCAAACACAACACCCATTTACACAAACAGACACCTGTGCCAAAAGGCCATTGCTTTTATAATAGAGCATATTCCAACAAAATGTCAAATATATTTGTAATTTATTATTGATATATTTGTTATTTAAAATTTGTTGGATGGGTGTAAATTATGATATGAACCAAGCGTTTATTTGTGATCAAAGTGAGCAAAGAGTTCACTAGACCTTTGGTTTTCAGCTGAACGGTTCTGACCCAAAAATAGTTGTGTTCTAACAGCAGGGGAAAACCATGCTGAATGCAAATGCAAACACAGACAGGTTGTGTGCCCTCACCCTTTAAATATAGAGCAAAAACTGTCAAGGTAATAAAAGACACGACCGAGACTGCACTTGTAACGAGAATAACACTGTTTGTAATGAACACAATGTGTTTGTACAATTAATTATTAGCTGCAGGGAGCATGAAACCTTTGGAATGGAAGAGACATTTAGAAATAATTTACAAAATGTATTTTTAAAATTATCATTTTTTCCATAAAGCCTTGGTAGTGTACAGTAATAATAAATTTCAACATGTAATTTTAGGCAAATTTATGTTTACTTTTGTAAACATGACATCCAATTTATAATTACAGATATCTAGATAATACAACAGATTCTTAAAGACAACAGAAAACCAAAATATAATAATAGTTAAAAGCAGTCTCTGGTTCAGTTGTGCATGAATAATAATTTTATTTTGAAAGAAAAATGTTTTTCATATTTCAAAATGTTACATTTTTCTCAGACTGAAATGACTGCTATCATTTTACCAAAATTAACATTGTATGATAATATCATTGCTCGAGTTTTACATAATTTTTTGTTCTGTTTTACTTGGAAATACATCCCATAATAGAAGTTAAATGTATTATAAACACAGTTTTATGTTGCCTTCAAACAACAAGCTATAATAACTACGGGTGTAACAATATACCGTGTCACAATATATCGCAATAAAAAATGCAACAATATCATATCATGGATAGTGACAATATGTGTTGTGCATAGTTCACCCAAAAAGAAAAAATTACTGTGTGAGAAAAAATTCAAGTTTACAGAGTTTTAGTGTCAGTACTACATTAAACTACTATATATAATGTTGAATATAATGTATAATAATGCAATGGGGGAATATTTGTGGGTCCTGATAACGCCAAATGTCTTATGTTACCAGTAAGAAGTGGCCTACATTATTTTAAATATATCTAGTCAGTGACAGAGTGAAACATATTCATATAAAATAAATCTGTGTTTCAGCGTTAGAATCATGAATATTTTTATTCTGGTGTCACCGTTGTCCTGTGCATTGGGTTACCAGCACCAAGTTCAAGCCTGTTCATTTCCACTCTCAATGTAATACCAAATGTAGCATTTTAATCAACAGTACATTTTTTGTTATACTTTTACCATATGTCTTGGAGTATCGCAATAATATTATATCGAGGGTGATATGTATCAAATCGTGACATGAGGGTATCGTTACACCCCTATAACCCTAATCTAATTTACACCTTATTCCTAAAATCTGGTTTATGGCAGGAAGACAGCCTTGTACAGGAGGGTTCAGAGTCAGAGCAGTGTTGATTTTATGTGGCTGAGAGAGACGATGGAAGGGTGCTGGATATGATGGAGAATGCGGCAGCGCGGTGAGACGCTCTTACCGATGGTGGGGGGCTGTGCACGGAGCAGGTAGGAGTTGGGGGAGAACTCGTCGTCGGGAGGGGGATCCAGTATGGCATGGGATGAGCCGTTGTCCAAAAGGGGCATCTGACACTCCCTGATGGAGGTGGCGGCCTGGTGCAGGGGGGCGGAGGGGGGAGGAGGGGCTGGGGGGAGCAGACTGGATGAAGGCGTGGGAGGGAGGGGGCGACCTGAAGGACACACACACACACAGTGGGAAAAGTGTGTTACTTTATGGAGGGAAATCAGTGCTGTTTGATGAAAGGGAACCACAACCTTTTTTTTTTTTTTCCATTTCACAGTTATATTTCACGAGACAAAATTATAGAATTTACGCAAATTATCCTGTTCAAAAGTTTAGATACCCTTGGTTTGTGTCTCTTTCAATACCAATGACTGCTTTTAAATAGTTGTCTATGACATTGGTGCTCAAGGAGATTATTGAGAAAGAAGGGCATGTAAACTTTTAAATTAGATAATTAGTTTAAATTCAAAATGCAATTTTTATGATTCCTCTTATTTATTTATTTAAAAAAGGGGAGTATGAGAACTAATGAGCAGGACTACAGTATGTGCAGCATAAATCCAACAGCACCGATTTTAGACGGCAACACTCTCTGCTTCTGAACTGTCACCAAAGACATTTTTTTTCACATCTGTTTGTGCTCTGGATTTTCAATCTCTGCACATAGTAAACTCTGACATGAGTTCTACAAAAACGAGACAGGCAGACAAAAAGAAAACATAAATGAAAACTCAGAAATGGAGCATTGAAATACAAGGTACAGATACATCAAAACCAACAGCCTGTAGAATAAATACCGCATTGAAAAGAGAGAATTGTGAAGCTTTGAGACGCTCCAAAAAATCTTCAACTTTAAAAACCGTAGTCTGAAAGGAGGTCGGCTTTGATGTGCCTTTTAAATTAATGAACAGGCAACATACAGATAGAATATACTGACGGTCTGTATGCAGTAGGGATGCGCAATATAGTGAAAATACGAAATTCGATGTCTTGAAATATATCACAATATTTATGCATTTGCTTTTCATTGGCTCAAGGGATTTTTTTTTTTTTTCAATAAGAGAAAGCATTTTAAACCAAACAAGCACAGTAGCCAAGTAGATTTTGCACTTAAAATAAATTAAAATATAAATAATTTAAGAATGTACTGTATATTTAGGAAGTAAAATGGAGTGAGTTAAAAAATATAGTTAAAAAAAAAATCAAGCCATGTTTTCCTGCCATGTTTTCCTGATTTTTATTTTTATTTTATGCGTTAACAGCGGAGACGCTATTAATATTCATCTTACATATTGTAAAACTATAGTCAAATGTCACCTTCCAAAAAGCTATAAACAATAAAATCATCACAATAATGAGGATGATTGTTAATTTTATATTGCTAAGAAAATCATTGCGAATATATTATGAATCTTCAATACGACATCACGCTGTAAAATGCTGCAGTGGTTTTCTCATTTGGTTGGCCATGGGGATGACACAACAAGCAGAGAAAGGGATTCAGATACATGATCAACCCATCAAGCACATGCTGGGTTTGTGATTGGGAGCAAGGCCAGCTGATATATTCTGGACATTTTACCACCCCGTACTATCTGCACTCGTGTGCAGCCAACAGTCAAAAGAACCGCTGTGCCGGAGTGGAACTGTGTCATCGGGGCTCTCCATGTCATGTCTACAGTGACTAATTTAATCAATTCCTCTCTCTGTGTCTACGACACCATCCAGCCCTGCTGTGGACATAATACACACACACACACACTCCAAAGGTAATGGCTCTCATTCACTAATAATTATGAACAAGCGCTCTTTCTTACAGCTGTGTAAATGTAAATGTTCTCGCACAGAAAAACAGGTATGCTAGAAACCCTATTTCTAATATTTATGAACGTGGACTATTTAACACAGGGATTCCTACACTTTTTTGTTAACAAACCCCTTTAACCTAAAATATTTTCTTGAAATACTCCCTGAAAATTTTTAACATTTTGTTTTATATTGATTTGTTCTTATTTTAAAATTATTTATTTTCATTCCACATTGTTATGAGTAATGAAATATTATTCAGTTTGGGGAAACCCTGGATTATTAAATAGAATAATCTTTAAAGAAATAATAAGTGATTATGTCAAACTACACAATAAGGTTCCGTTCCATTCTGTAAATTTAACCTTTATATCAGGACTGTTAAATCAACCTGACATTTTTGCAATTATGCCCACAAAATTTCAAAAGAATTTTAATGAAATATTACATTATAATATATTAAAAAGATATTAATGTTCATCATAGAATGGGTACACTGAAAGGATTAAATGTATGATTTGCATTGTTTTATGCATTTTTATATGATTAGATGCAGACAAAAATGAGCGTCATATAATTAACTCAGTGTTAACTCAAGTGTTAAGTGTTAACTCAGCGATGAATCACGATTTCTGCACAAAAAGGTTTGCACGGTCACCATGATTTTGCCAATAATTATGAATGACACAACATTTATGAATAACACTGATGTAGAAGCAACCTAAGGGGCCATTCTCACAGAACGCGTCGTTGCATCTAAAAACGCAAAAGACGCAGCATTCGGGAATGGTTTAAAAAAAAAAAAACGCAAGGGTCTCGAGAGGCGCTTTTGAGACATGATGCAATAACGACAATAATGGAAATAGAAATAGTCAAACAGCAGCCTCCGAGTTCTTCTGATTGGTCCACTGTTTTGGAACTCTTTGAAATTCTTTTAACTTGACACGGCGTCTTAAAAACTCGGCGCTCATGTGCGAGGCGCTGCAAAAGACGCGAGACGCTAGCATAACGGTCATGCACGTCCGTCAAGTGCATTTACATAGAAAAACAATGGGAAAGTAGCGCATTGGAATAGAAAAACGTGTTCTGTGTGAACGGCCCCTAACCCTGGTTGTAAGCCTAAACTTGACATAAACTGTGAACTTGTCCCTCAAATCGGATTAGTTGATTGGAGCGTTGTTCCAGGATCAACAAAGATGTTGATCCAGGAACATGTTGTACTTGGTAAAATCACGTTCACCGCGTATACGTGCCATGCCCCACTGTGATTATGATTTCACATCATTTTTCAGATGAGTGGACGAGAAAGAGAAAATCTGCAGTGGCACTTTATTGTCTACCATCAAAGGTGGAAAGATGGGAGAGGACGCAGTCAGACTGTGGGAAAAAGAGTGACAAATCGCACCGTAACAAGCGCAATTTATCACTCACCACACTCGCCCTTTCTCCTTTATCTACCGGGTACACAGAGCAGACACCTGTGGCAGACCAGAAGACAACTGCACACACAAACGAGAACTGCAAACCACATACTCATACACACACATACATTGCCTTTCGCTGTCCTCTGTGAGTGTAATTTGGCAGGTCTTCAAGCTGGAGTGCAGTGGTTAGCTCTGTTTCAGGTCTGATCCTCTCAGGCAAACAGAGTGCAACTCCTGCACAATCCCTTCTTCAATCCCTATTACTCATTCTCTATCTTTCCCCTCCATTTCTTCCCAACCCTTTCCTCTGTTACACTCACTCTCATATTCCCTCTTGATCTGCTGCATCTGCGTTCACAATAGGTTGGTCAGTGACATTTGCGAAGATTTATCATATCGGTGTCCAACATAACAAACAAAGGCAAAGGAGGTCAATAGTCACAGAGGGGGGGAGACAGTGAGTGTCGCCCGCACAAAATGGGAGGAATCATAAGTCATGCATCAACCAAGCAACACATGAGGCCGCCAAACAAAACAAATTTTATTGCCAAGACTATCTCGCAGAACACAGCTAGGGCCTTCAAATTTCAAAAATAACTACAATAATCAACTCATGTCAACTGTAACAAGATGAAACACAATTCTCTAACTCTAATTGGTCAGGTTAATCTCAATAAACTTAGTAATACCATTTTGGCTATAAACTTTGAATGCAGCTCCAAAGTCACAGAAAGGGACACAAAATAACTCACAATATAATGGGGTTATGGAATGGGATCTGTGTTAGACAGCCTATAGAGGAACCCCTTATTGGTTTATCTCAGATTTTGTGGACCAGCCTTCTTAAACTGTTAGTTCACCCAGAAATGAAATTTCTGTCATTAATTACTCACCCTCATGTCGCTCCACACCAGTAAGACCTTCGTTCATCTTCGGAACACAAATTAAGATATTTTTAATGAAATCCGATGGTTCAGTGAGGCCTCTATTGACAGCAAGATAATTAACACTTTCAATGCCCAGAGTGCTACTAAAGACATATTTAAAACAGTTCATGTGACTACAGTGGTTCAATCTTAATGTTATGAAGCGACGAGAATACTTTTTGTGTGCCAAAAAAACAAAATAACGACTTTATTCAACAATATCTAGTGATGGGTGATTTCAAAACACTGCTTCATGAAGCTTCAGAGCTTTATGAATCTTTTGTTTCGAATCAGTGGTTCGAATCAGTCTCGTCTAGCGAAATGATCATTTTCTAAAAAAAAACCCTAAAAATTTATATACTTTTTAACCACAAATGCTTGTCTTGCACTGCTCTGCAATGCACCACGCATTACGTAATCACCTAGGAAAGGTCACACGTGACGTAGGCGGAAGTACCGATCCAGTATCTACAAAGCGAATGTGCAAAGACTAAGTCAAACGCCCTTTATAAAAAAAGGTTAAACGATGATGCAGGGCGATTTTGAAGTTGGAGGAGAAGATGAGATGGAGTTTGAGACATCACGCGTGACCTTTCCAGCGTGATTACGTAATGCATGGTGCATCGCATGCAGAGCAGTGCAAGACGAGCATTTGGTAAAGGAAAAATCCTGGAATGTTCTCCTCAAAAACCTTAATTTCTTTTTGACTGAAGAAAGAAAGACATCTTGGATGACATGGGGGTGAGTAAATTATCAGGAAATTTTAATTCTGAAGTGAACTAATCCTTTCAAGGGATTGTTCAACCAAAAACGAAAATTCTATCATAACTTACCCTCATGTCGTTCTAAACCTTTCTTACATTTGTAAAACAAAAAAGTGGATATTTTGGAAAATGCAATGGTGTTCAATGAAAAATAAACAAACAAACAAACATGGGAGTGGGGGTATATTCATTTTTGGGTAAACTAACCAAACTTGTTTCCTAAACATTCAACTCAACTCAATAACTAGTCAAATTTTAAAATATGTAGTTTTGCACATTAACATGTTTTTCTTTTCTTTTTTTCTTTTTTGGTAAACAATACGAACAAAAAACCTGAAGCAAAATCTTTATTTGCTCTCATTGCTGTCTAAGAAAATCAATTCAGTTCAAAATCAATTCAAGGGACAGCAAATTTGGCTTTGAACATACATAAAGTGATTGAGCACCATGTCTAAACTATAAATGCTAAAATACGGTAGAGGTAGTGCAGAAGAAAACTTCTGTGAATTCAATTAAAATCTCTTGATTGTCTGAACGTCAGTAGTAGCAAACACACTGGCCAGCTGGAGAATCACAGTCAGCTGTTTTTTCAGCTGGACTGGATCATTTTTGGGTAACCTCTTCAGAAGTGCAGTAGTTCCCATGGTGACTGGGCACCTGTGGTTTGTAGATAAATCTGAGAGAAATGGAGTGGGCCGCAGTACGTTCCCTTGATAACACCTGTAAGCGATAAGTTCAAAGCAGCACGGTGCTTCAGCCTCCTGGATCATTTTGTGAAGTTCTGCGTGGGGGTAATTATGGAGTCGTTAAACTTGAAAAATATCTAGGGAAAAATGAACTGCTCATGCCTAACACATGCAAGAAAATATCAAGAGCTGTGCAGGTGTATGTGAGGATTTCTCTTTTCTTTTATAGCTTGGTTGAAAACAGGTGTGGGAGCTACCTTTTCATCTCTCCGTCTGTCTCAACCCATCTGTGTGTTTCCTCATTTCTCTCTCAGTCAGTTTGCTTACAGTGATTCTCCATTTGAGTGTTGTGGGATGCGGTGGAGCTCTTGACTGCCCAATGTCTGTTTTCTGTGTAATAAATCTTAGCCTTGAACAATAGCAGAGTAAGTTCTGCTGAAATGGTTTGTTTGTGTGGTAACCTTGGCATTGTCAGACCTTGGGAAATTTCAATGAACATCACACATTCATAAGGCCCTTATCAATAACAGTCAAACTCCAATCAAATCCTTTAATCCTTAAAAACTCTCATGGCCAAACATCATGAACTGAATAAATTAAAATAAAGCCACAAAAATTGATTTTGAAAATTTCAGCATTTATCAACACAAATGCTCTTTTAAAGACCGCCAACCTCAAGTCAAGTCCAACTATATATTTCTGTTTTTTTATGTAATTTCAGTTATAAAGTAAGTAAGAGAACAGACTGAAAATTTGAACTCGTCTGTATATGTACACGTGACACTGCGCAATACGTCACTGCAAATGCATGGCCCACCAGGCCGCGTCTCCAATGGTTCTTTGCTTATTACGTGATCTAATGCACTGTAACAGGATGTGATCATTTGCAATAATGTGATATGACACTGATGTCACTGAGATTTGACCCTTTCTCTTTAAAGCCCCTGGGGACAGTGTGCTGGACGGGAGGGGCTCTCTATTTTTGGGAAAAGCGCAACAGTTTGGGGGCACATGGAATATGACATTATAGCTCTGTTCAAAAAAACCTAGAGAGCTGCCTATAGAAGCAGTATTTTAAGACATTATAGGCACACTTCTGACACTGCACACATTTAAAGACTCGGTTCTTTTTTTTATGCCATGTTGAGGAAATTATGGCGCTCTCACTTTACCCAACTACTTGCTACTAGTATGTTCACCAAGGTTGCATTGATTTGATCAAAAATACAGCAAAAACAGTAATATTGTGAAATATTTTAATTTATAATATTATAAGCTCCCTTATGCCATTTCTCTGTCCTCACACCACACTTTTATTTGCTATTGCTCATCGTTGCTCTCTGATTTATTGAAGATGTACACCTGAAGCCAGATCAATCGGATTTTAAACAAAAATGTCAAACTGGCTGAGATTTGGTCTTTTCATTTATATGACATTTTCGTCTTTTGGTCAGACTAGTCACAAAGATTAAAGAACGATGAGGCATATCAAGTAGGGATGTCATGGTGAGGAATTTTTCGCACTGTATATAAACTTGTAACAACACCGGTATTATCGATAACGAATCCCTTTTGAATGCTCACTGCTTTTTTACTTTCGCTTTCAAAATCGTGCATACACTGTGTATTGGCATAGGCCTATAATTTGCAGGCATCAGAAAGCTGCTATCTATAGCCGCGTTTCCACCAAAATTACCCGGAACAATTTGTCCCAGGAACTTTTTTCCCTCCCAGACCTATTGCTAGCTGCGTTTCCAAAGCGGTCTAAAGTACAGTGAAGATAGTCCGGTGACGTAGGACTGCGTGTGACTTTCCAGTTCCTGCTGGATTTCGTCCTCCGCATATAAGCTTAATAAAGCCTGAACCTCATTGTCAGTCCATCGGTCATATTTTTTATTAACTCCATTGTTGATTCGAATAGCAAATAACTCTCACTGCACGCACCGCAACAGACTTAAAAAAATGATGGTTGAAATAAAATGCTGCGTGGAGTCAACCAATCAAAATGCTCCATGAACTCAACCAATCAGCATGCTCAGCACCCAAGTCCCACCCCCGAAAGTTCCGGAACTTTGAAAAAGTACTACCTAGCGAGCAGGTACTTTCTAAGGGGGAATTTTTTACCCGGAACTTCATTTAGACCCTGGTTCCTGCAGTCGAAACACACAAAGTACCACCCCAAAGTTCCTAGTTCCTGGGGAAAGTTACTGCGGTGGAAACGCATCTTATACGCAGGGTACTGAAATCGCTTTTAAATGCGTGCTCGCTTTTTACTTTCGCTTTCAAATTCGCGATCACGCATACTCTGGGTATAGGGAGCGGGGGTACTGACCGCACATTTTACAAGATATTTGTCAATGATGCTCATGATCTGTTGCACACCGCCATCGTCTTGTCAGTTATCTCTCTTTACTCTCGTCACATGATAAGTGATATCTGACTCCAAAACTGTGCTTTATCTGTATGGATCAGAGCAGACGCTTTCTATTTATAATTGTAGCTTCCGTTGTCTAACTGAGCTAAATGGTTTTTATTTCTATAAAAAAAAAAGCGAAATTACATTGGAGGCTGTGCTGCAGTGGCCAAGTTATGTAATCGGTGTACGGCCGAACACTGTGTAACAATGGTAACACCGACTACCGCGGCAAGACTAATATCAAGCCCATTAAACATTTACTGCCTCAAAGCCGTTTTACAGAAAACCGTTCCCGCACAGTGAGCAAGCCTAAGGAGATTGTGGCTGTTTAAGGAAAAACAGGCTCAGTTGGGGAAGCTCATCCTCCTCTGGCAAAGCACAAATAACAATAAATGTACATACGAAAAACATTATCGAACTGTATGGTATGTATAATACTTTTTGTTTCATTTATGCTATGAATTTTGGGATCCCGACATTATAATGGACAGTATGAAAAAGGGTATACTCATTTTAAACTTTGTAAAAGATTATGTTTAAGTGTTATTAAATTAGTAGCGATTTTTAAGATTAACTTTAAGTTAGTTTTAGATGACCGTAAAGGTTGTCTAAATATAAAAATATCAGCCAATACTGATAGATTAAAAAAAAAAACCTCTAAGTGTCAGCCACAAAATAACTGAAAGATATCCAAAAAGGTATCAACATACTGTACATTCCTAGTTAAATTACTAAAATGTTTTGAAATTCCCATCATTAGATATTATAGAACTCAGAATAGATATCCCAAGGTAAGAACAGCTTTTTTCTTGCAGTTTAAGCAAAGCTTTCAAGTATATTTCTCTGATTATATTCTGCAAGCTACAGTATTAAGATACATGGTAATATCAGTACTTATCAGTCAATCTGGACTGGTTTATCATAAAAGAGAGTCTGCTTGTGAACTGCTGAGTCTGCTCTCATATAACACAAAGCAGCACTTAGGACTTCTCTTCTGTCATCAGCTTTTGGCTTTCCTACGAGGGCATGAATAACTCACTGCACCAACCCACCGACTGCAGCTGCCTTTGACATCTGCTATCTCAAATAGACGATATTCTTAACTGGTGTTGCGACAGAACAAAAGTGGCCTACTTTTTTTTACCCTCTCCTCCATTTTTGCTTCTTTCTCTAAAGCTTCCTCCCCGCTCCTCCATAGAACATCCTCCCACCGATACGCCTTCCCATGTCTCGAATCTTAAGAACTCCGCAGCCTTGCCAGGGATCAAAGAGGATGAGTTTCATCCAATGAGATCGCGCCTTTCCGCATGACAACACTTGGCTCGTTCCAATCAGCGCGCATCATTTCTCCTACTTCTTTCTGTCTGTCTGTCTGGATCACTGGCATAACAAAATACGATTTATTAGTCTGTTCTCACATTGTCTAACAAGGACGTGTTGTTTTTTCCTCTTGAGCAGTTTATTTTCCGAGCATCGCAAACGGTGAGGCATTTCTAATCCATAAGTAGGGATTACTAAATTTAACTGAAGCCTTTGAAGTTAGTGCACTAGATTTGGTCACAGACACACCATATTGCCCAGAGTTTTTCACAGCAGGTCTCAGCGGTAATGAGTTTATGAATCGGTGGCCTCGCAGGATGAGATTATCAACGACACAACGTCTTCATTAATATTTGTCTCTACGAAAACAGAATATTGCACTTGTCATTTCGAGCATATTGCATAAATATCACACACACAAGCATCAGCAAGAGACTCAAACACTGAATGGACAATTCCTTAACTTCTCCACTGCTATAACTGGAGAAACAGTGCTGTCTAAGTGATGAATTATTGAAATAAACTGTGCCTAATCTAATGGAGATCGGGGTTGTTCTAGTGCTGGGAGGCAGATGTCAGTCAGAGCTGACACATGTGACAGCTGTGTGTGTCAGTGTCCAGAGGCGATGAGAAGTGCCCAGGGGAACAGCTGTCTAAGGTCATTAGTGAGGAGAGGGCTAGTGGGCAGGGTGGTCAGCCCTGTATCAGGCTGGACAATGTGAGGCTGTGACCGTTGACACGTGGTTTGGGCAAACATTCAAGTCCGGCAAGGATGAGGAACACTGCACTGAGGCAAACTCGGCAATGCTTTGCATCATCAGACCCCGAGGAGAAGAGCAGCGGCTGTTGTTCAGCACAGCTCCCCCTATAGAGTATCAGTGCTGGGAGTGATGCAACTCTTGTACAGCAAGGGAGCTATCACAACACACACATGCACAATCACTTAAAAAGAAAAAAAAAATCAAAACATACAGAAAATAAGAGCAAAAATGGTTTCAATTCTGAAGCATACATTTCTGAAGCATATTATGCATTTATTTTAAGCTCTAGCCACCTAGTTACTGTTGCTTACAAGTTTTAAAAAAACATCCCATAAGAAAGAACAAGAGAGTGTGATTTTCAGTAAATAAGTGTTCAGTGTTCATAAAGAGGTAAAAAAAAAAGAAAAATGGACGAGCTATTATTCTTGCATGGGCTTGAATGAATAGTAGCATTCTTAATAGTAGTATTTTTAGCCATGATTCTTTGAAAGAAATTGTTATACTGAACAGAAACATGCAGATCAGAATCAAGGCAAACACTTCTTACAATCAAATAAAAAAAAAGGCTTAATATAACTGCAATTTAAAGTGAAAATATTTCTAATACTATGCTTTCATACTGTGAACTCTTTAGTTACAATCAACACTATGAAGTAATGTTAAATTAATAACATTAATTTACCTTTAAACGTATGTAGGGGTGCTTTCTAATGTTATACATACATAGATATGTATGTAGGTGTGCTTTCTAATGACATACATTTAATCGCAGCATGAACCTCTCCAAAAAAAAAAAAAAAAAAAAGGAGTTTATAACATCTTTGGGCACCATGTGTCACTATTATAAGTGGCCTGGCAACAATGTTTTAGCATGGTTTTGGATCACGTCCATAAAATTGCATTAAAAGTAGCCAAACGCACAGATGCTCCATAGACTTCATAGACTAAAAAGAAAATGGCGGATGGCAACAGTTGCTAAAGTAGGATGAACAGTAACATTTTGCAGGCGTAGTGATGCATCGATTGTTGGATAAGCAACACAAATGAACAAGCGCACAAAATAATTAAGTCTTTAAATACAGTAGAAAACATTCTATTGCTGTTTGGGGAACACTGAAGTGTGAACAAAAAAACACTGATTTGAAACATTGTGCACTGAATTCTAAATGAAAAAGGGTTTATAAATATTAATATAATAGTAATGAGTCATGTTTTATTTTACAGATGAGAAAATCTCGCTCTATAAGACTTAATTTAAATGATTGTTGAAACGCTGTACATTAGCATGACAATGATAAGTACTACAAAACAAGTCGTTTTTATTCCGCATATAAAGCTACATACGTTCAACAGAGACTGAAAGAGAAAAAGCACATAGCTGTAATTAACATGAAGAAAAGACTGGGGATTTAACAGCAAACACTAATTCCATATGACCTACTTATTCGAATAGCATTTCCGGACTGCCTCTGGATAGCTATACTGAAACATCAAAACAGCAAGTTCAAACGCAACTGACGCCAAATATACTATCATTTTATGCATATTTATCAACAAGAACCGAAACTAAAACTTATACAACAAAGCGTGAAACGAGAGACCATGGCAGACGGACTAAACTTAGTCTAGACTAAACTCCTGTCCATTAGTGATGATGGAGTGGGCCTTTGAGACGCAGGCCATTAGGCTGGAGGAGTGTGTGCGGAAAATGGGCACCATTCCTCACGTATTTCCTCTTTGACAGCACCAGTGATGATACTCAAAGCATGGGCAGGAGTGAGGGAGTCAGGGATGAGCGGTGGATGAGAGAGATGAGTGTGTCCCTGGAAGACTGAAGCTGTTGGACACCAGTGATGGGAGAGGGAGTGTTCCCCTGTCTCTAAGACTGGATGTTGAAATGTAGGCCAGGGAAGAGAGGAAGGGAGATGAGGGGCCGCAGAGGTAATGGCTTTACGACTCTCCATAAATCATGGAATATGGCAGCACATCTTAAGACCATACCGCCGCTCCCTATACACAGACTACGCAGTTTGCGTAGGGCACCAACTCCCGGGGGGGTGTGGGGTTGGTATTCCCGCATCCGCCATCAGCCTGATTTGATACTAATGCAATTTATGTCATGTAATTTCAATTATGCTATGCATTAACGAGCCCGTTTTCTAAGGCTGCACAATATATTAAAACAAATTAAAAATCATAATATAGCATAGTGCTATCATTTATAAAGCTACACTAACACAGGAGAATACATCAATAAGTTTAAACCCTTGCTCTGAGTTTGCATGTTTTGATGTCCACATGTTCTGGTTCAAAAAACTACAGTGGCTGTAGCATTCCTATTGCAAAGAAGTGGCCAAATATTCAAGATTAAGTGAACATTTTAATTAAATGTTGTTTGGCCAATATTAAGGATTTGAACATGTTGTAAATTGTAAGAACAACAGTCACCAAGCTGTTGGCGCCCTCTGCTTGCTTTTTTATATTATATTACATTATGGGCCAGATTTGATAAACGGTGCAAATTAGTGTGAGAGCGCAATTCCACAAATGCGCTGATGGGAGTGGCAAGTTTTGCACGTGATCTACTGCTGACGCGCAAATTAAAGAACACAGACGTAGACAAATCATTTACATAATGACCAACGCAATCTACCAAGAGCAGTGCAAATTAGCGTTGGGTCACAAATAAGCAGAGCTGATGCTCATCAGGTGTGGGTCTACACAGGCGCAACTTGTTACATGTAATCTGACAAACACGTACACATATTTGGCAAACAATGTGTTCGGATAACGTGGAATACGAGTGGAAAATATTTTCTTCCTTCTACCATGCGCTCTCTGTTCTCTGCGGTGTCTCCTCCTAGCAGCAACAATTGCAGCCATGTCACAAAATGGGTTAAGACATGCTTTTTTGGGCGTTAAATAATGGCGCAAATACAAGTAAATTGACTAGCGCAAACATTAGTAAATTGCGTTGCGTGATTCATTTAAATACTCTCCACCCATAAATTTTGCGTCTAAAAGGGAAACTCCTACAAATGCATATGCAATAAGGTCAGCCGCAAAAACAACTCAGTCCACGCCTTTTCAGCGCTAATTCTGCACTGCGTGCCTTTAGTAAATCCCGACAGTAGTTTTTTAATGCCAAAAGTGAGTTTGCGCTGGCGCAAGCTGTTAGCAAATCTGGCCCTATGTATTTTAATAGTGTTGTTCAATAAAACCATAAAATTACTTGCTTTTGACACTTTCTTTGAACTAATTATTATTACCTCATTGTTATTATATATGTATTTTAAGTCATTTTAAAGGCTGTTGTGCACTTAGGTTTATTTTTATTACCACAAAAAATATTATCCGATTACTCGATTAATCGTCAAAATAATCAGATTACTCGATTACCAAAATAACCATTAGTTTTTATTTAATATAGGCTATAATTTTTATTTTGTATTTTAGCCTATAGAGCTACAAGTGTAAATAATTAGATTTTTAAATATTTTGTATTATTTTTTTCTTATTAAAGTTCTATTCTGACCCCTAATGTAGTGTGTGTGTTTTAACTTCCATAATGTTTGGAGGATAAAGGGGCAGCCCTGTCTTACAACATAAATGTTTAGTTGGTGATGCTATAATGGTGAGTTTCATCTTGATAAAAAAATAAAAAAAAGACAAAGTAAAGCAAAGCTCCAAAAATGTCAATTACTAAGCTGCCTGAGATATCCTGATAATTACAGTATCACAGATGCAAACTTTGATTGCAATCAGGATGCCACAAGTCAAACTTTACATATGGGTGTGTCTCCTGACATAATCAAAACTCAGACGAATATAAATTAGCACTATCATACATACCAGACTCATCTGACAACAATCATTACATTTAACAGATGAACAACGTCAGCCTGAAATAAACTCACTGTGGAGGCAGCGCTTATTCTCGCGACACTAATGCGTATTCAAGGTGAACGGTAATTTGATTATAATGAGTAATATTTAACTTGAGTCATTTCTAAAAAAGGATTTCATTGCCTAATTCAGTTATGTACATACGCGCGCATGCAAAATAACTACTAAATAATTTACGAAGGTGTTTAGGCTGTCGTACAGATTTCCGTTATGACTATCAGACGCTTGCGTGAATAAACCAATTAAAACTGTTCTTCCCCTGTTTATCTCCACATGAATTATCCCACTATAATTATTAAGAAACCAAAAATCATGTCATACTGCATAGTGTACCAACGCATCGATTTGCAGCTCGCGCGGGCATCCTTGTCGGCAGACGCGTCTCCATTTATCACTGAACTTAAATGCCTCTCCTCAGGAAAAGAAGAAAACGCAGCTAAAAGTCAAACTCTCCCTGTCACCGAGTCGTAAACGGATCTAATATAGACAAAATGAGCGCCTTCTGTCAAATGACAGTCTCTTACCTTTCCTTTTCTCCATACTGCGAGCACAGCGTCCTCTCTCTCACTCTCACTCAGTCATTCTGCAGTTACTAGAGTGCTGGGCACGAGCGCTTGCTCCTCAACGGCGCGAATTTTGAATCCCCGTGTTGTATTTGTGTCGTCGTGTTTTTCTGTCAGGCGACGGATGGGCTGTTAGGTGTGTCAGGTGCTGAAACAGAGCGCTGATGGTTATACAAAGAGATGCGGTTCACCGAGACGCGGGCGAATGAGCGAGCGTTAGGTTGGTGAGGTGAGCTCATAGTGTGTAATAGTGACTGAGCTGATTTGAATCAGGGCACCTCCTGCGCGCCCCTCACGGCAATTCTCCTCCAAAAAATATATGCGCTCATGTTCTGCGCTCGGGTATCGCGGCTCCGTGCCTCAGGAAACCAAAACTGATCGCATCGGATACGCAGTGTTGTTTTATCGATACATCATCACTGACACCGTTTCCAAAGATCGATATAAATTAATCAGGTGCTGAAAGATTCATATTTGACATTCCTGCTGCCTTGCAGCCAGAATAAGGTTTGAGCATGTAAATGTCTTGCAATAATGTCATTATTGGCAAGCCTCAGCGGGCAAAATGTCATGCAGAGATACTAGAATCCGGTTTATCCGATTTACTCAACATTATGAGGGATTATACATTCATACATGCATTTTTTGGTAACCACAGGCTTTAAGTTAGCCTATATCCACCTTATTTTGCAAGGCGAAAGTAAGCTGTTTTCTGTGAATGTGCGAGACTTCAGATTATAGCCACTCTAGGTAAATAACTAAAAGAATGACACAGTGCAGTAAATGTTAAAACTATTTGTACAAACCAGTGTGTTTAAGAAAATGATGATGACTTAAAATAATATAATAAAAACCAGTTATAATATCAAGCAGTATAAATGACAGCTTTTTTGTATAAAATAACTGGAAGTGGATGTCACCGGAAGCAAATGGCTTTACAAATGGCTGCACCCCTTCTTACGTTGTAAATAAGGTGCATAAAAAACCCCAGACATTTCTCAGAATATCTTCTATTATGTTCTACATAATGTTCTAACTTTTTTTTTTTTTTTAATAAACAGGTGTTGGATATGAGCCAAATCTTTTTCACACACTTTAGAAGTGGACAGTGATGGCTGTTGGAACAGGACTGGACGAGCAGGTTATGATTGGATCTGAAAGATCATTTAAGGTAATGAACTAAAGTTGAAAGATTGAATTCTAATTATTAACATTAAAGCGTATTAAAGGGTTAGTTCACCCAAAAATTAAAATTCTGTCATTAATTACTTACCCTCATGTCGTTCCACACCCGTAAGACCTTATCTTTGGAACACAAATTAAGATATTTTTCATAAAATCAGATGGCTCAGTGAGGCCCCCAGAAAGCTACTAAAGACATATTTAAAACAGTTCACAAAGCGACAAGAATACTTTTTTGTGCACCAAAAAACTAAATAACGACTTTATTCAACAATATCCAGTGAGGGGCGATTTCAAAACATTGCTTCGTGAAGCTTTTGTTTCGAATCAGTGGTTCGGAGTGTGTATCAAACTGTCAAAGTCACTCCCCCTAGTGGTGAACCATTGAAATTTCGAAACACTTATTACGTAAGGAAGCCTTGTTTACTGAAATCACGTAACTTTGGCGCTCCAAACCACTGATTCGAAACAAAAGATTCGTAAAGCTTCAAAGCTTCACGAAGCAGTGTTTTGAAATCGCCCATCACTGGATATTGTTGAATAAAGTCGTTATTTTGTTTTTTGGTGCACAAAAAGTATTCTCGTTGCTTCATAACATTAAGGTTGAACCACTGTAGTCACATGGACTGTTTTAAATATGTCTTTAGTAGCTTTCTGGGCATTGAAAGTGTTAATTATCTTGCTGGCAATGGAGGCCTCAATGAGCCATCGGATTTTATGAAAAATATCTTAATTTGTGTTCCAAAGATAAGGTCTTACGGGTGTGGAACGACATGAGGGTGAGTAATTAATGACAGAATTTTCATTTTTGGGTGAACTAACCCTTTAACATCTGTTTTATCCTCACTTGAATGAATCAGTTCAGGAGGAGTATAAGAACCATAAGGTCTGTTTGCTGTCACATCATGACAACAGAATCAATTTCCCTGGCATGTTCCCTGGGAATTCTCGGAATGTCACAGTGTCCTGGCCCTGAGCTTGTCAGCTTTGCGCTCTTAATGGTACGGATACAGTCATGTCACTGGATATTATGATAATACATTACGTGTGAGTTAGACATTATTAAGGGGCACAAAACATTACCCATGCAGCACCTCTAGCACTGCCAGGTGGTGTCACTTTCCTCCAAGACAAATTTGAAGGCACACCCTCCCTTTTAGAGATATCGGCTGCGAACACAAGAAGGGATCTCATTAGAGCTTAATTCAGAGACAAACTGTCTCGCCTAAAACTGACGTTCTTTTGGCGTGGGGATCTATTTGCTGTGTTGCGGTGCCGCTCCTCGACCGTTTCCAAGAACCTTCGCATTGTGCGGTGAGACACTACAAAGCAGCCGGCTCTTCCCACGCGCGGGCATCCGTCCTCATTACCCCAGCACGGGCCCTGCTGCCAGCACTCACAAAGAAGCCAACCGCCCAGAGACAACGCAAGTACTGCTGCTCCAGCACACTGACAAACAAGAGAGAGAGCGATGCAGGAATAGAAGAACAATGGAGGAGAGAGAGACTGTATATGTGCCCATATTTAAAAGAGCAGGAGAGGAGGCCAAGCTCAACCCTTTGTGTATGCAATCGCCATAAACCTACTTAAAACTAGTGGAAAATGTGTAGGCGCTGCTATGGCATGAAGCTACACTAAGGAAGACTTGGCGTGAATGGTTGAAGACATACATGTTATGTATTGTCTTGGAGGTATGCCCATCCTGTCAGTCTTTAATCCTGTATACAGAACAACTCAATGGCCTTGTGCAGTTTATGACAAAATGAAACTTCCTCTGTCTTGCTAACAAGGGAAAAGGTATTGATGACACAAACACACACACACACACAGAAAGAAAAGAAGAAAGACAGAGAGAGAGAGAGAGAGAGAGCTCAAAAATACTTAGTGCCCTCGGTGGTTCTGTTTCACTGAGATAGTATATGATTCTCCAAACTCCATTATAGCTGGAAAGAAAGTCAGTCTCAACTGATATCTATGTACAGAAACACCTTCATACACTCACAAAAATGTACACATAGATATCTAAATTAAATTAGCTCAAAAAGAAAGTCCAAACTAACAATACTTTTCACACTGGTCATAACAGCGTCACAGACTAAACAAATAAAATGTCTGACCTTGACCCAAGAGCAAGACAAATGTAAAATCTCCCGCACACACACTAATCATGTAGAAAATATCAACATCTGTTAAAAATGACATCACTGCTTATGAATGACATCACCCTCATCTTTTATTGATGTCTAAATGCATTGCACATTTCTATTTAATGACAGATGGAGGCCACAAGTGTGTTCCTGCTGGACCGTTATATCATGCAGCAGTCAAGACCAAAATCTTTGACCTCTGTTATAGGGATCAGTACACAACATATATGTGTCATTCATTCTAGTCTCAGTTTTCGACATTATCCTATTCACCAATGAAACTTTACTATTACTACTAATAATAATACAAATATTATTAATAACACAGATATATATATATATATATATATATATATATATACATACATACATACTGTATATATACTACTACTAATAATACAAATAATAACTAGGCTATATTAATAATTATATTATTAATATTGATATTGATATAATAATCATTATTATTTATTAATTACTATATATATATATATATATATATATATATATATATAGTACTAATAATAATACAAATAATAGTACGTCATGACGTAGCATAATACCAGTTGTACTTTGCGTAATTAATAATAATTAATATAATTATTAATATATTATTATTATTTGAATATAATAATAATATATTAATAATTATATTAATTATTATTAATTACGCAAAGTACAACTGGTATTATGCTACGTCATGACGTACTATGCTATGTCCTACGTTATATGTCACATAAGTTACGCTTTAGATGCAAGTAGAATCCGTATGGCCGTTTGACCGGAAGCTGGTTATTTTACTTTATAACGTGGTAAATATGGATATTTTTCTTACACAAACGCATCGCTTCACTTTAGAAGGCCTTTATTAACCCCCCGGAGCCGTGTGGAGTACATTCATGATGGATGGATGCACTTTTTTGAGCTTCAAACAGGTGGTTTCTGTGCACTGCCGTTATAAAGCTTGGGAGCATCAGGGTGATTATTAATATAACTCCGATTGTGTTCATCAGAAAGAAGAAAGTCATATACACCTAGGATGGCTTGAGGGTGAGTAAATCATGGGCTAATTTTCATTTTAAAGTGAACTAATCCTTTAATATCAATATAATAATCATTATATATATAGAACAACAGCAACTCAGCCACGAAGTGGTAGGCCATGTAAAATCACAGAGCGGGGTCAGCGCATGCTGAGGCGCACAGTGCGCAGAAGTCGCCAACTTTCTGCAGAGTCAATAGCTACAGACCTCCAAACTTCATGTGGCCTTCAGATTAGCTCAAAAAAAGTGCGTAGAGAGCTTCATGGAATGGGTTTCCATGGCCGAGCAGCTGCATCCAAGCCTTACATCACCAAGTGCAATACAAAGTGTTGGATGCAGTGGTGTAAAGCACGCCGCCACTGGACTCTAGAGCAGTGGAGTAGTGTTCCCTGGAGTGACGAATCACATTTCTCTGTCTTGCAATCTGATGGACGAGTCTGGGTTTGGCGGTTGCCAGGAGAACGGTACTTGCCTGACTGCATTGTGCCAAGTGTAAAGTTTGGTGTGGGGTTGTTTTTCAGGGGTTGGGCTTGGCCTCTTATTTCCAGTGAAAGGAACGCTTAATGCTTCAGCATACCAAGACATTTTGGACAATTTCATGCTCCCAACTTTGTGGGAACAGTTTGGGGATGGCCCCTTCCTGTTCCAACATGACTGCGCACCAGTGCACAAAGCAAGGTCCATATAGACATGGATGAGCGAGTTTGGTGTGGAGGAACTTGAGTCCTGACCTCAACCCGATAGAACACCTTTGGGATGAATTAGAGCGGAGACTGTGAGCCAGGCCTTCTCGTCCAACATCAGTGCCTGACCTCACAAATGTGCTTCTAGAAGAATGGTCAAAAATTCCCATAAACACACTTCTAAACCTTGTGGAAAGCCTTCCCAGAAGATTTGAAGCTGTTATAGCTGCAAAGGGTGGGCCAACTCCATATTAAACCCTATGGATTAAGAATGGGATGTCATTAAAGTTCATGTGCACGTAAAGGCGTATACATATATATATATATATTAATTCAAATAAATGCATATATAAATCACCTGAGATGATCTGAATTAAAAAAATATTGCAAACTCTGTTGAGACCACAGACACAAAGAAAATGTGAACTCCTCACATGCATTTGTTGCATGGAAAATGTTTGTGCTGCATGAATAAGCAACAAAGCGGCATTTAACTTTCAAACAAACAGCCAATCAGTCATGCACATTGCCAGCCTTTGTTTTTATCTGTTCATCAAGAAACAATCAAATTTGTTTTTTTCAAGCACGTCTTTGCATTTAAGCAACAGGATTTCTTGTCAAATGTCATACAATGTCTTACATGTCAACCGCCACCAAGGGTGGTAGATAAGCAAAATTACGCCCCACTGCACAAAAAGTACCAGCATTTGGCTGATGGTGGGTTTTAATTCTATACCCTGCTTCAGTCTGTCCTCAACTTATGAACGGCAGAACAAGTTTGTCCTCAAGTTGTGCAGGAAAGTCACAGGCTGATCTAATGCGGCGTGGGCAGAATCTCCCTGAGCTCAAACTCAGAGAGTGGAACCAGAACATTAAGCACTCTAATGAGCCGCTCAGGTGTTCTGAGCTGACCAGAATGCTGAGGAAGATCAGCCTTTGCTCTGCCCACAACACTTTCTTTCTAATAACATGCTGTCTGTCCAAGCCTAAAACTTTGAAACCGAGGGGACGACAAACCATCTTTGACCTCATACGAGAACTGTAATGGTCATCAGTTAGCTCTGATGCTGCATTGACTATTCACAAATAGACTCCAATGGACAGTCCACTATATACCATACAAAATGAAATGAAATCACCAGCTCCAGTGTCTCCAATCCAATCTGGCTGTACACAACATCCAGGAGTCCTATAAGTTAGAGTGTAAACAAAGTCCTGTTTACTGTATGGTAGGTACAGGATGTAATGAGTATATTTGAGGAAAATTTTACAAGGTTAGTGACATCAAATCTTGAATATACCTAGTTGAGTCATGAAACTCTACTGTGGGCAACAGCAGCCATAGCATCTGTGAGGTTATAGGCAAGCATAGCTTGCATGAGAACACTTTTTAAGTGAAATTAGGTATTTTCAATGAAGAATGTTCAGATTTGCTTTTTTGTCGCATGACCATGCTCTTGGACGCTGTTTGAACATGGCAAAATGCTTGCTTGCTCAGGTGGTTGCTGGGGGTTATGTTCCATCTCTATCAGCTTGCAATATGATATCATTTGTCTCACATATAGTGCGTGCTCTAATTAGATAAGTTTGAGCGGTATTTGCTCAGGCGCATAGCTGGTTTAGGTCAATAGTTAATCATATGGCACCCGCAGGTTGACATTGCTAAAGTTACTAGTTAAATAACTCTGGGCTTCACTAGCCCAGATACACATAAATCAAGCCACTAGATGTTAAGCAATTTGGCAAAGCAGGCCCAGGCTCACATAAATATCAAATGTGGTTCTCATGGCTCTTTGAAACAGCAGCAATACATATGTCTTAGCGATAGATCTGCTTGTTTTGGGGGGCTATAGTGTCCTATAGTCTTTCTATCATCTTTGTGTGAGGATTATGAATGTCTATAAATGCAGCAGCATGTTTTACATACCTGCATGTGTGTTGTATTGTGCCATTCTTTTTGTTCCTGCTTTGTTGGGGGATTTATGTATATCTATTTACTGCATGCAGCAGCAGCATCTCTTACATGCTTACAGCAGCGTCTCTGTGTATCTATTGGCAGTAGCAAGTTCATACTTGAGCAATAATCAACAGCAGCAGCAGCAGCATAGCAGATCTAATCCAAGACCAAATACATTTCCATATTCATTAACATACTAAAACTATTTCAAGAGTTGCCATGACTGAAACTATTTTTTTCTATAAAAAGTGTTCTGATTATAAACAGAGTGGATACTGTATTTCTCCATTGTTGAAATGACAGAACTCTGACTCCTAACTCTGAAACCTTATTCCTCACACTCATTGGCTGCCGCCTCTGTCTGTATGCTAGTAGTGTTGTGTAGTTTGGTGATGCAAAGAGCAAAAATGACACAATAAAAGACACTTATTATCATGCTTTACCAGCTGAGACAACGGGAGAATCAGTACCTGTAAGCATAAAAAAAAAAAAAAAAAAAAAATTACCGTAAGCATAAGTAGAGTATACACAAGGTGGAACAATTTGGTGACAGAGAAAATCCTGTGTAGAGATAAACGAGTTGCTTGTTTTTTGTTGGACAGGTAAACCAACTAGTATAATTTACATAAACTGAGAGACTATCATGCTTAATGGGTTAGTTCTTCAAATCTTTTGTTTCGAATCAGTGGTTCGGAGCGCCATAGTCACGTGATTTCAGTAAATGAGACTTCGTTATGTCATAAGTGTTTCACAACTTCAATAGTTCACGTGACTTTGGCAGTTAGATACGAGATCCGAACCACTGATTCGAAACAAAAGATTCGTAAAGCTTTGAAGCAGTGTTTTGAAATTACTACATATTGTTGAAAAGTCGTTATTTTGTTTTTTTGGCGCACAAAAAGTATTCTCGTTGCTTTATAATATTAAGGTTGAACCACTGTACTTACATGAACTGTTTTAAATATGTTTTTAGTACCTTTCTGGGCACCTGAAAGTGATAATTATCTTGCTGACAATAGAGCCCTCACTGAGCCATCAGATTTTATCAAAAATATCTTCAGTTGTGTTATAAAGATGAACGAAGGTCTTACGGGTGTGGAACGACATGAGGGTGAGTAATTAATGACAGAATTTTCATTTTTGGGTGAACTAACACTTTAAGATTGACCGTTCCCAGATAAAAATGGTAATTCACCCAAAAATGAAAATTCTGTCATCATATACTCCCCTCATGTGATTCCAAAAGGAAGTAAGTCATTACTTTGGAACGACTTAAGGGCGAGTAAATGATGACAGAATTTTCATTTTTGACTGAGCTATCCTTTAAAGCAAAGTGAACCAGACTATAACCCACTTAAATGGAATAATTTGATACCATCTACACTATATGAATGTTTTATTAACAAAGTTCGGGAGGAGCACATTTAAATTATCTACCCAATCATCATAAGAGGAGGCCTATAAATACATAGCTGAGTCACCAATGTTCCTCGACAGTGTTTTCTGCATCCCTTCACCACCCCGTCTCCTCACACTTGCCTGGTTACTATTCTAACCAAAGATACGGGGGAGTACTCTGGGTTCGGGCGACATTCAGAGCTCGGAGCCCTCCTCGGACAGTACGCCAAATACACATACTAATCATTTTTAAGTGTGAACTCTTGAAACAGCATCAGCAGTCTGTGTAAAACAAATCTGCACACAAAGATTTCATTTCGTTATTCGTTTGTACAAAGAAGTTTTATCTGATGTTCTTATCTTTTGCCGTTTTTGGCTTTGATGAGAGGATTATCACACTAATAAAGGTTGAGCCTGGCTGTCCTTCCCTTCTCTGTCTGCGCCTCTCCACAGAGACGGCGAGCTTTCTCCTCATGCTTCTGATCCTGGCAGTGGGCCTATTGTGTGGCAGCATCCTCTCGTCTCCTCTCATCTCGTATGAGTCTCAAACACATTCACATTCCAGGAGCAGTCTCTGTCAAAATGGCATCAATGGCTATACTGCAGAGAACGGCCTTTGAAAGCACCTCAGCCCCTATTACCTCCCATAATCGAAAGAGACGAGAAAGAGGCAGAGGAAAGAAAAAAGAGAGAGGGGGAAAGTCACTCTGGTGTCAGCAACTGGTTTGTTAAAGTGTCTTTCCCCAAAGGTGCACCGGTCTCTGTTTAAAATCTGCCTCGAGTCTTTTCTTTTACTATGAAGCGTATTCTTTTTGTCTCATTTCTTCCTTCGCAAGATTCGTTTGTTTCTGCTTGGCCCGTTTATGTGGAGTAATTTCTCTTTTTTGCCCTCCTCTGCCATGTCAAAGCTCCCATGCTGGGAACCACTCCCCTATCAAAAAAAAAATGGTACCAGAAAACCTCATTTTTTTCCTAAATGGAATCTTTCCACACTGCTGGGCGTCAGATAAACAGATCCAATTTGGCCTCTTGCTGGTCGTCCCATAATGAAGTCAAAATGCAATTATCAGTAATGTTTTAGAAAAGAGCAGATATAGAGGAACGGGGTGCCGTGCACATACAAAACACACACACACACACACATGTACACACATCCTCTGGGATTCAATACTGAGACGCCTAGAACTGATGATATAAACAAATAGAGGGGAACACAATAGACCAATAGCTTGTGTTCCGCAGGAGACATTTTCAAGCAACATCATATAGTTTTTCATTCAGAGCAGCAAGATTTGCAGTGTGTAACAGTTCTTTTGTGATGACAGTGAGCAGAAAGCAATTACGCCAGCGTTGTTTGAGTAAACCATGGCTTGAACCGAATTTGCAAACTGCCAGGTGCTGTAGACTTTTGCAAGCCTTTGTGCCATCCAAGCTAATAAAATGCTGTTATTATTCTCTGTGCACCCATTTTTATTTTATTTTTTTGCTGAATGCAAATAGATCTCTCATTCTTGTTTTTTTTTAAACAATTAAACTGCTTTGTGCACAGGTCCAAAGCAGCAATGAAAGCTCAATAATTTTCAAAATTTGACACACTTGGGAAAGCTTGAGGTTGCAAGGGCTTATGAATTTTATTATGTGCAACAAAGCAGAGTATTATGCAGAAAACCTTGAATATAAAGGGGAAGTTCAACCAAAAATTAAAATCGCTTCATCATTTACTCATGCTAATTTTGTTCCAAACTTGTATGAACACAAAGAAGTGTGTTTTGTCTGTTTGTTTGTTTGCTTGCTTTTGCCAATACATACCAAAAAAACAATATAGGACCCCACTGACTTTCATTGTATGGACAGAAACAGTTCAAACATTCTTCAAAATATCTCTACATAGGCTCATTGGAAAAACATGCTTCTACCTTCATTTTTGTAATACATCAAAAACTTGCCTATACATATCATTCACTGCAGTTTTCAGCTAAAATAAACACTAGGGTCAGTAAAACACCAACAAGATTTATTCATTTTCAGACAAATTATAATTACAGGGGCAGATTATCAGTTAATAAAGACTTATTTTTGCATGGTTCCTTTCACAATAAAGTGTTAAGACCTCAAAACACTTTTACCATAGTGCATGATTTGTAAACTAATACATTTTGATGTTTGTATCACAATGTTTGTATCACAAAACCAGCCCCATATGGCTTTTCTGACATAGTAAACTTGCTCGGTAGCTTACCTGGTACATCTTTACACTTGCAATGCGGAGCGTTTGGGTGCGAGTTCTGTGAAACACGATTCATTAAAAAAACAAGCTCAAAAACTTGTAGAAGCAAGCTAAAATGGTTGTTTTTGTTAACACTATCGGTTAGGTTTATGGTAGGTTCTACTGTAGGTGGTATGTTATTTTCAAACGCAATAGGAGTATTAAAGGGATAGTTCATACAAAAATGAAAATTATCCCATGATTTACTCACCCTCAAGCCATCCTAGGTGTATATGACTATCTTCTTTCAGATGAACACAGTCGGAGATATATTTAAAAATATCCTGGCTCTTCCGAGCTTTATTATAGGTGAATGGGGGGCCTGTTTTGTAGCCCCCTCAAAAATGCATCCATCCATCATAAATATAATCCATACGGCTCCAAAAAGTCCTTCTGAAGTGAAGCGATGGGTTTTTGTAAGAAAAATATCCATATTTAAAACTTTATTAACTATAATAACTAGCTTCCTGCAGACGATTTGCGGCGGAAGAGTAACCCCTGACCTGACGCATAACAAACTCGGAAGCACAGAGGATAGAGCAAAACAAAACACCAGTCACGAATTAGAAGTCTAAAACATGAAGTTTTAAAGAGAAATGTCAGAGGATTTCGATATAAGAGAAGAGGAGCTTCAGTTTGTTGCCCAGCCCTATTTGTTTAAACCGCGAAAGGCGTCTAAGCTTATGATACTCCTACATCCTGTGTCATACATCACGTCAGAAGGTTACTCTTGTGGTGCAAGTCGACTTGCGCACTATGCGTATGGTCGTCTGGCGGAAGCTAGTTATTTTAGTTTATAAGGTTTTAAATATGTATATTTTTCTTACAAAACCCATTGCTTCACTTCAGATGGCTTTTATTAACCCCCTGGAGTCGTATGCATTACTTTTATGATGGATGGATGCATTTTTGGGGGGTTTCAAAACATGCCTCCCGTTCACTACATTATAAAGCTTGGAAGAGCCAGAATATTTTCTAAATATTTCTCCGATTGTATTCATCTGAAAGAAGAAAGTCATATACACCTAGGATGGCTTGAGGGTGAGTAAATCATGGGATAATTTTCATTTTTGGGTGAACTATCCCTTTAACCTTTTAGTACCACTCATCTGAAATTTCATTTCAACAACCAACGTAAAAAAAAAAACGAATTTTTTTTTTTGTTTCACTTTGTCTGTTTAAAACTGAACTTGCTTTTAGCACCACTCACTGTACATTTCACTTTCAAAATGCTGTGAAATATGCAAGAAGTAACCTAATATCATTTTACAGAAATGTCGCCACAGCATGTCTTTCCAATGTGCCTGGATTGAAATATATTTTTTAACATTCTGCAGAAGGAAGTACAGGTTTAGAATAACATGATGCTTTTAATATAGACTACTCGAGCGATATCAGCTAATATAATTGCCATCCCTAGCTTTTAAAAAGAATTACGAAGGAATTAACTGAGTTAAAATGTATTTTTAAAAACCATGCTTGGGTAATAACCTACATCCTTCAACTACATCTTCAAAACCTTACATGCACACTCAGACGTCATTAAAGACGGCAGAGCCGTGTCTACCAGAGCAGTGCTGTTACATTTTGGAACTCTAATTGAAGGTGCTGTACATTCCACTCTGCTTGTCCTCAGGGAGTGTGTCAGAGAACATTGAGTCAAAGAGCCACTTTCTATTTCTTCTATGTTGTACACCCCTGGAGCCCTCACTCCCAGTCCAGATTTCTGCTCATAAAGTGGATGTCCCCGCTCATTAAATTTCACTTAGCTGTGGAAAACAGGCCTGGACGCCGGCACCAAGTCGTGCCGTCCCCTCTGAAAAAGGAGGGGATGAAGAGGGACCAGCGGGACTGTGCTTCCCCAAGCACTCTGCCAGGCTGCCTCTACGTCTCCTGACTTATTAAAGGAGAGAGAGAGAAACACTGAATGAGACTGAATGCTGGACAAAGAAACAGGCCAACAAAAAAAGCCCCAGAGATGGAAACATGTACAGGAGAAAGCAAACCACTGAGATTTCAGTACTGTAGGTGTGCGTAGTGCCTGCTAGGCTGTGGATGATATTACAGAGCAGGCGGTGCACTCTGTAGAAAGGGCCACAATGGAGACCAGCTACTGTAAAGTTAAACACACTGTAAAGGACCATTCTCTGAAGGCTAGCCGATGGCAAGAGAGGAGCAGAAAAAGCATCCTGAACCTCACTTGGATCTGCTCTTTGGATACCGGCATCAGTTTGGACTAAGAATTGCAGTACTCGATATGTATTGTAGGCTTATTTCCATCCTCTCTTTTCCAGGGCACAATTATTCAAAAGTGTTTTGGAGTGTATTTTAATAGAAAAGAGACATTCTGAATAATCCATAGTACTTGAAAAGGACCAAAAAAGATCCGAGACCAAACACAATCTAAAAAAAAATGTACTATCCTGATTCATTTGGACTGACAAGCTGCTTTGGGACAAAAGTAAGTGTACTTATGTACCTTAAAAAGTAGGTTGATTTGTACTCATTTAGCTTCTATCTTTTTCGTAGTACTTCCATCTATTCTCCAAACCACTTGTCCTACAGTATGTGTGTCCAATTCATCTATGATGCAGAGGAAACCCAAACCAACACGGAGAGAACATGTAAACTCCAGACAAAAGGCCTCCTGGGACTCAAACCTGGATCTTCATGCTGAGAGGTGACAGCGCTACCGACTGAGCCACCGTACCACCAAACAAGGATTCTAAAAGTTACTTTGTGGCATTTTTCAGGCATAGTTCTTGATACTAGTCCTCTCTGACACTATTATCTATTGTTTCAAATAATTCTCTGAATACATTGTTGCAGCAAGATATGATAAATGAGTCATAACTTTCTAAAGCTCAATTAAGACACACATTCTCATTACTGACACTAAATAGTTGAATATTAAATTATAGATTCTTTTTCATTTTACCATTTAGACTACACAATACGTTTTTAAAACCCCATCAAAGATTCAAAAATACTCTTCAGCTCTACAAACATGACAGAAAGTAGAGCCTCTTTTATGTTATATTTTGCATATAGAGTAGGCCTACTAATTCAGCAGCAAAAACTGTAATAATAAGAAATGTTTCTTGAGCAGCAAATCAGCATATTAGAATGATTTCTAAAGGATCATGTGACACTGAAGACTGGAGTAATGATGCTGAAAATTCAGCTTTGCCATCACAGGAATAAATTACATTTTAAAATATATTAAAACACTTATTTTAAATTCTAATAATATTTCACAATATGATATGTTTTTATTGTATTTTGGACCAAATAAATGCAGTATAAATTTGTGAGCATAAGAGACTTATTTCAAAAACAAAGAAATCTTACTAATTCCAAACTTTTTAACAATAGTGTATATTTTGTAATTTATTAAAATAAATAAATAAATAAATAACCCAAGTAACATGAATATTTTGCCTTATTGCTTATTCCTTTTATCTATTCACATATATGTTCATGCATATCTTTCATTTATTTATATCATCTGCTTCTGAATACCTTTCAGCAATATCAGTTATAACAAAATTGATTATTTTATCATAATTGTATTTATATAGTACAGAATATAAAACTCTTATATCGCATTTTGAGTGTCATTGTTGTAAAATAAATAAATAAATAAAAGGGTAACACTTTGGTATGAGGAACACATATTCACTATCAACTACGACTTTTGCCTCAATAAACTCTTAATTAACTGCTTATTAATAGTTAGTAAGGTAGTTGTAGTGTTTAAGCTTAGGTATGGGGTAGGATTTAGAGATGTAGAATATGTTCATGCAGAACAAGGCATTAACATGTGCTTTATAAGTACTAATAAACAGCCATTTTGCAAGCTAAAAAGCAACTAGTGAGAATTGTTCCTCATACTAAAGTGTTACCAAAAAAAAGATATTTGCAAAGATTCAATTATTTTTTAATCATAGCATTTCATTAAAAAGAATACTAAATTACAGTTAACAATCCAAAACGTTCTTCATCAACCCCTTTACCCATCAGGAGAGGCAACACCTAAGGGTAAAGCTGGGTACCAACCGTCCCTATGTGACATAAAAAAAAAGGCTGTAGGTCATTAGTCTGATGTAATCTAATGCCTCCTATTGAGACTCTGCACTTAATTAGACCATTAATTGGACAGCGAGTCACCTCACCTTTCCAAGTTAAAAAGAAAAATAACTAACAAACAAACAAAAAAACGCTGATAGCGTTCCTTTGACTTCACCCTAATTAATTACCGTGGCACCTGGGGAACACGAGAACAACATTGCAGACCTGCAGTCACATCTCCCTCGTTAAGGTTATGCATTAGTGAATATGAAGTCAAATGTCATGTGGTGATATTTTTTATGAGACGAACTTGGAGTAACATGCATTTTGAGAAGTGCTGTACAAACAAAATTGAAAAATGTTATGTAATGACATAAATCAGAGGTGGTTGTGAAGATCTACCAGCCTGCAGAGTTTAGTTACATCCCTGTGGCAGAACATGACCAGGGCTTTACAATTCATTCTCCATGCACAAGAACTGTGGATTTGGCAACATGAGAGCAGCAAAAAGTTGTGAAATGCTAAACTTTATGCAAATAAGAGGCAAAAACCCTGAACAACAGCCAAACTCTGTGAGCCAAGCCAGTCAAGCCAAGGTTGTGACTGACAAAAAACAGTCGACAGTGCTGGTGTTTTGCTATATTTATATACATAGTAATACAGTTAATTCAAAGAAATGCTGCAGGCTATATTCATGTATTAAATATAGACATTTGGAAATAAAGTTTGCATTTTCCCAGAATTTATCATGTGTATGATGACGTTATTAACCTTGCATTAAAGGGTTAGTTCACCCGAAAATGAAAATTATGCCATTTATTACTCACACTCATGTCATTCTACACCCATAAGACCTTCGTCCATCTTAAGATATTTTTGATAAAGTCTGATGGCTCAGTGAGACCTCCATTGCCAGAAAGATAATTAACACTTTCAGATGTCCAGAAAGGTACTAAAAACATATTTAAAACAGTTAATGTGACTAAAGTGGTTCAACCTTAATATTATAAAGCGACGAGAATACTTTTTGTGCGCCAAAAAAATAAAACAACAACTTTTCAACAATATCTAGTGATGGCCGATTTCAAACACTGCTTCGAAGTTTTACGAATCTTTTGTTTCGAATCAGTGGTTCGGATCGTGTATCAAACTGCCAAAATCACATGATTTCAGTAAACGAGGCTTCGTTACGTCATAAGTGTTTCGAAATTTCAATAGTTCACGTGACTTTGGCAGTTTGATACGCGCTCCAAACCAATGATTCGAAACAAAAGATTTGTAAAGCTTCAAAGCTTCATGAAGCAGTGTTTTGAAATCGGCCATCACTAGATATTGTTGAAAAGTCGATAGTTTGTTTTTTTGGCACACAAAAAGTATTCTCGTTGCTTTATAATATTAAGACTGAGCCACTGTAGTCACATGAACTGTTTTAAATATGTTTTTAGTACCTTTCTGGACATCTGAAAGTTTTAATTATCTTGCTGGCAATAGAGGCCTCACTGAGCCATCAGATTTTATCAAAAATATCTTAATTTGTGTTCCGAAGATGAACGAAGGTCTTTCGGTGTGGAACGACATGAGGGTGAGTAATTAATGACATAATATTCATTTTTGGGTGAACTAACCCTTTAAAAGTGATCCGAGGCCAACACACCTTCAAATGGACTCTTTTCAGTGGTTCTCAGAAGCTGAAGTAATCACAGTAAAGCTTCTATAGTGATGAAAAGTTCCTATTTGCTTCAAAAAGCAAAAGAAAAAAAATCCACAATAGTGTTTATGACTTTACAAAAGAGAAGAGAAAATGAGAGATTGATACTGTGGACTCGTACTGTAACACACCTGCCTGCAATTTTCAAATGAACTCAAGGACCTTGATAAGCCCCCGACCTTGACATCAGGTGTGTTTGATCGAGTTGCAACTAAACTCTGCAGGTAATTAGATCTCCAAGAGTGAGACTGAGCATCCAAGGTAAATGGAAAATCACAGGCCTGCTTCAGTAATGGACGGTAATGTAGTCACAAGCTATGTAGTGTCACAGTGATCCTAATTCTGTTGGTACACACCCTGAAAACTACAGAGGCCCAGCTCAGATCTGTGAAACAATCAGGAGAAGCACAGTGAAGAGAATCTGATTAGCCCCACTCGAGAGTCCAGTCCAGCTCCACCATTATCCCATTACTGCAGTGTGTCCTCTCTCTGCTGCAATTAAGACAAACCTTCAGAGACATAAGAGCTCCATCTCTTTACGGCAAATGCCATCCATCAAACATTTAGCTTCATATCAAGGGAGAGAGCGGTCGAGGCTCTTTATCGGTATGTCCATTCGTTCCAGAGCTGGTATGAAATCACGGCCGCAAACCTCTGGGCATCTCTGCAGCAAAATCAGCTGGGCCGATGCGTCCTACGGGGCTCTATGGGGGTCGAGAGGCTGGACTGATGAGATAGGATCTGATGTGTCCTTGCCAGCTGTGGAAGTTTAATTAAAACCTGCAGACACGCCACCGTAGGAAGTGTGAGTGTGCGACGAGAGACAAAGCTGGAGTGTGAGAGGTTGTTGTCCAAAACAAGCAGATAAAGATGAGGATGGCTTCAATGGGCCCTGTGCTTGGCAAGGGACGTCATGGATATTGCGGGAAACGGGGCATGAAGGAACGATGATTTAAAGCACTTCTAGCTAGTGGATGAGTAGAGGATGCTAATGAAGGTTGTGAAGGGTCTTGTTAGTGGGTAACAAGCCATGGCACTGATGTCACTCCTCAGAATGAGATAAGAGTTGGAGGGGAGACAGGTAGAGGCTCTCGAATTCAAGCGTGATATATGGCGGCTGGAAGTGACTGTCAAACTCAATGGTTCATTCCATTTGCATGAACTAAAGCTCAGCAAATAACTAGCTAACTACAGGTGATCTGCTCAGATCAGAGAGATACTTTTTCCAAAGTGTGATGAGTAACTGGTTTTATGCTTTTTAGTCTAAGATTTGGATTTAGTGTGTTGATAATCGGTCCCAATTAGTTTTGTTTCTAAACTAAAGCCTGATATGTTGGGGAAGAGGGGGACATTTGCCTCTTTTTTGGTCCCCCTAAAAGATAACTTAAAACTGCCGCCATAAAAAAAATAAAAAAAATAAAAAAATTACTTTAAGTATAAACTTTAAAAAAAAAATTATTTATTTTATTTCAACTAGCTGAAGGCAACATTTTCATTTAGTTTAACTTGACGTACTAAAATAACTAAAAACTAAAACTGAAATAAAATAAAAACTGTGTATATATTTGTATATTTAAAAAAAAAAAAAAACTTAAAAACAAAATTACTAAAACTTTAACTGAAATTAAAATGAAAATGGAAAAAATAAAAAGTAGTTCAAAATATTAATAAAAACTATAATAGAAATATTGACTTGAACCCATATTACCCACATGAGAACCACAGCTCAATGTATCAAGAGCATGTGCGCAAGCTGCTACACCACGGCTCCAACTTCAATATTGATTCTAAGAAAGAAAGCTAGAAAAAAAACTATCTCCAGAGTCATAACTTTTAAAGGAGTTCAAAATATTGATAAAAACTAAAATAGTAACATTTACTTGAACCCATATTACCCACATGAGAACCACAGCTCAATGTATCAAGAGCATGTGCGCAAGCTGCTACACCACGGCTCCAACTTCAATATTGATTCTAAGAAAGAAAGCTAGAAAAAAACTATCTCCAGAGTCATAGCTTTACCTTCGAACATGGTATTAAGCAGGAAATAAATAGTTCCAGTGACTTTCTAACACCTACTTATGAGTAAAATCCTTCCCTACCTGGAAATAATTCTCAGTTGTTGTCGCACACAAAAAGATTTTGATAGGAGGGAAACTAGGGAATATGATGAGACTTTTTGCACAAACAAAACATATTTACCTGTGTTGTTGTCACTGTCATTCTCATGCAGTGACACCTTCCTACTCTTTTCCTTTCAGGATGGATGAGGGGAGAGAAGAATGGCAGAGATTTTATTTAGGAGGAAAAGGCAAATGGTGCCTTTTTGGAAAAACAGCAGGAAACAAAAACACGACATTCAAAAAGAAGAAGGAACGAGACAAAAGTAGCTTGTGAGACAAACACTGAAGAACTGGTGGAGGAAAAGAATGTACAAAAAAGGAAGCAGACAAGAAAACAAGCTAGACTGGATGTTGTTGAGCGTACACACTTGCTTACTTGAGAAAGGCTAAAGCAAATGTCTAGAAATAAATACCCACTCTAATGAGAGAGGTGACCTATCGATTGTCTGGAAGGGAGGTGAGAGGGCTGACAGAGAGCTGGGAAAAGGATGATAGAGGCTTCTGTGAGACAGATTGAGGAAAGAGACTGTGGAACCATAACAAAGACCTGATCCTGTCCAAATGAGAGCAGTCAGAAATAATCCCAAAGAGAGAGTCTCTGATTTATGATCTGACAATATCCGCCTGGAACGCTTCTCTCTCAAACACTGTGCCCCAGTCACCATTTACAGGCAACCCAGACAGAAAAAGACACACTGCAGAGAGGAAAAAGACAGCGAGTGCTCATTAATTACCTGCAACAGCAGGGTAAATGGTAAGAGGAGGAAAAGGATTAAATACTATATTTCGAGTGAACATTTTCGCTAACATTGACCAAGCTTGTTTCACAGATATCCACAGCTAATTGCCGACCTTTCCTTTTATTTCGCTTGTCTAGATCATGCAGCTTCATGTAACCGAGGTAAACTGAGATGAGAGAGCAGAGGACAGACAGTGAAACAGTAGACATTGGCAACGTTGGTAGTTATGGTGTCACTCCGTTTGTGAATGCTTAATCTCCTTCTGTACAAATTGGTTATTTACAGGAGTGAAAAGAGCCTTCGACAAGCATAGGCACTGACAACCACATTAACTTTATAAATTTATGTGGTATGTAAAAAAACAAACAGTAGGTTTGTCGATGATGGTTTAAAAAAAAAAAACATGAAAAAGACAAAAAAAAGAAATTATAATTATGAGAAGATGAAAACATCTGATAAAAAGACAAAAGAATGATAATTCAGTCCTATATCGTCACTCAACACTTTGCAGTGTGGAAGAAGAATGCTTTCTTATTGAAAGTTACTGCAGTTATTGGCATTTGTATCTGTACACTGTACATCAGTCATAACATTATGACCACCTTCCTAATCTTGTGTTGGTCCCCCCTTTTGCTGCCAAAACAGTCCTGACCCGTCGAGGCATGGACTCCTCTAGACCCCTGAAGGTGTGCTGTGGCATCTGACACCAAGATGTCAGCAGCAGATCCTTTAAGTCCCGCAAGTTGCGAGGTGGAGCCTCCATGGATCGGACTTGTTTGTTCAGCATATCCCACAGATGCTCGATTGGATTAAGATCTGGGGAATTGGAGGCCAAGTCAACACCTCAAACTCGTTGTTGTGCTCCTAAAACCATTCCTGAATCATATTTGCTTTGTGGCAGGACGCATTATCCTGCTGAAAGAGGCCACAGCCACCAGGGAATACCGTTTCCATGAAAGGGTGTACATGGTCTGCAACAATGCTTAGGTAGCTGGTATGTGTCAAAGTAACATCCACATGGATGGCAGGAACCAAGTTTTCCCAGCAGAACCTTGCCCAAAGCATCACACTGCCTCCGCCGGCTTGCCTTCTTCCCATAGTGCATCCTGGTGCCATGTGTTCTGACACCTTTCTATCAGAACCAGCATTAACTTCTTGAGCAATCTGAGCTACATCTGTTGGATCGGACCACACGGGCCAGCCTTCGCTCCCCTCATGCATCAATGAGCCTTGGCCGGCCATGACCCTGTCGCCGGTTCACCACTTTTCCTTCCTTGGACCACTTTTGATAGATACTGACCACTGCAGACCGGGAACACCCCACAAGAGCTGCAGTTTTGGAGATGCTCTGACCCAGTCGTCTAGCCATCACAATTTGGCCCTTGTTAAACTCACTCAAATCCTTACGCTTGCCAATTTTCCTGCTTCTAACACATCAACTTTGAGGACAAAATGTTCGCTTGCTGCCTAATATATCCCACCCACTAACAGGTGCCGTGATGAAGATATAATCAGTGTTATTCACTTCACTTGTCACTGGTCATATTGTTATGCCTGATCGGTGTATATATGATATAATATTGCATAATATACATCATTTTCTATGTGGCTGAAGCAGTTTCAGATATGCTCACTTGAGAGAGTGTATTTGACCACACACAGTCAGAGATTACAAAATTGTATCTCATTTCAAAGTATCGTTCAGTATATCAAAAGACAGATTTCCCTTCATTATCAACTTATAAACCTTATGCTTTTACCACATACAACATGTCAGCCACTTCAAAATCCCTACATGGCCGACACATAAAAAGCCAATGGGACCAATTCCAAATAACAAGCAGCACAGCTATTTCTGCAGAATAGTTTATGTGCCAACAACACCACCACACCACCGTCAAAGAGTGAAATAATTCATTTGCCGAGGTTTAAGTGGGGCTTTACCACAGGGATCCCTCACTCACTTGTGTTTCTTGTTCCTGGGCACCTGAGTGGAGAAGTGTGACATGGGTGAAGCTGAATGATCTGACAGCACCGTGTGCAGTCTGCTAAATTTAATCGTCTGTGTGTTTGGACTCATCAAATATGAATTTAAAGTTTTTACTTTTCAGAAGAGTGAAAAAAGAGACAGCTCTACTCTGATGAGTAACATCTCAGAAAATTCCAGCAATTTTACTGCAATGTAATGAACGTGGCTTTTGTAAAGGCTAAATGTGCATACTGTACTATATACATGTATTTACTATTTATTCTATACTGGAGGTGTGAAGATAAAAGTTATATTCACAAATTTAATGAATATGCAATGAGGCAAATTTACATAAACGGGAGAAAAAAAATGAGATGAAAGACATACATCTAAAAAAAAGACAAAAATACAATACAAAAGAGGAAAAATGATAAAAAGTCAAAAAATGAGTAAGTTCTTAGCCTTATTTACACACACACACACACACACACATCTTTTTTGTAATTTAATGGCATTTTTCTGTTTAGAAGTCATTAGTGATTAATACTCATATGCATATGTCTGAATGTATTTATTTGTTGGACTTTATTGAAGGGTAGAAGATAATGTTATATCAAAAACAATTTAATACATAAACAATGAAGCAAATTATACATATTAAAGCAGGTCAAAAAGTAAATTGCCTCTATAGACTTTAGTGTACGAGGCAAGACTTAACCAAATGTAATTTAACTACAGGCTTTATTTAATGCGCCTATGTTTTTAAAGTGGTGAATAGCCTCAGTTCACCTTCATATCTGTGTTTAGCATCTTTGATTAAGCCATATGCTAGCTGACTGCGTAGCACTGCAGCTAAATGCTTCCCTCATGAGTTTCCATGAACTACTTGATGCTTAAAGCTTCAAGATCAAAGAGAGAGTGAGATTATTTGATGGTGTTGCCACTGTGACGGTGCTGCCCACTCTAGGTCTATGTGAAGGGAATGTGGTCGCTGACAGAGCAGTGTGGGAATTGTCAATTGGCCCTTGAAGAGTTTTGCGCAAGAAAAACTAGCATGTCGGAGGATGGCGATTAGTGGGTTTTAGCTCTCACACTAAGAAACACGGCAGTGAACATTTTCAAAATGGCCTTTGATGACTCTGCTATTGATTTAATTTCTTTCTAATGATTATCTTTTTTTTAAATGCCATTATCATGAATTTTTAATGTTTTGTTCTAATTTGTCTTTTGCTAATATATACTAATTCCTTTGTGATTTGAATTGCTTTTTACAAAATAAATCTATTAAATATATAAAATCTATTTTGTTTACATAATCATATTAATTTATTTCAACCTTTTTGGTGAGCTTTTTGTGTTTCAAGCAATTCTTCTCCCTTTTAAATAAATGCATATTGGCAAAGCCTTGTACAGAAATGAATTTTTCACAAATCTTGCTTGCAAAATGAGAGAAAAAAAAAAAAAAAGTGTCAATGAATAAGAATGAAGGCCAAATACAATATTTGAAAGAAGTCATGGCATTAATTCGTCAGTAACCAATACTCCTTCACTCTAAAGAAAAATGGTTCTAAACAGTACCAAATTAGGGTTCTTTGGCTTGTAACAATAGCAGAACCGTTTTTGGTGCTAAATAGAACCCTTTTTATGAGGTTCCATAAAGAACCATGCTTTGAAAATGCTTATAGGACCTCAATAGTGTGATAAAGGTGATTGGTAGGAAACCAGTTACAATTTGAAAGTTAAATTTGGTAGACATTTTAAGAAAGAAATCATCACCTGTTGAGAGAGTGTTGACAGTCTATGTAATTGAATGGCTAAGCTCCAGAAAACTAGTAATGATTTGGCTTTGACAGTTACAGATTTGAAAAACAAAAAGGCGGGAAAAAAGAACCCTAATCTCTAACACAAACAACCATTTCAGCATGTAGAGCTGCATTCACATGGGGCGTCAATGCTTGACGGAGGGCGTGTCTGAAGCTTGTGTTGACGTGACCGTTATAGTGATAACAGCCAATCACATTACTTTCCGGTGTTGCATGAATGCAATTGGCTAGCGACTGCTCTAGAGTGTTTGCATAAGGTGATCTGATTGGCTGACGCCTGCGTTGGCACTTGAAAAGTTGAGAAATCTTCAAATTCTGCCGCTTGCAACGCGAGTGAAGCGACGCAACGGAACCCACAATTCAGTTCGGCAATGCATGACGTCACCCATTCAAAGTAAATGAGAAGCGTTGATGCCGACGCCCCGTGTGAATGCAGCGTAAAGGGTTCTTTAGGGTCTAAATAGAACTGTTACTACATGTAAAGATCTTTTTTAGAGTGTTAAAATACAGGAAAACATGGTGGATCTTTGCCTTTTGACTCTTTCAGGAGTGTAAAATGTGTGACCCCACATCCATGTTAATGACTGAGTGTCCTAATGTGATGGTGTAGGGTTCTATCTTGTAATATCTGACACCCAAACACCCATTTATTCGCCCTGACGGGTGCACCCACACTAAAAGCCATATCATTCCTTACAGTTCATTGACCTCCTCGTGCTCCTATTCTTTCCCCTCTTCTATCCCGCTCCCTCATCACAGACAGGCATTGTGAGGACGTGCCCGGCAATTAAAGCCAGCCTGGCGCCGGGGCTAATGAGATTCCAGAGCCACACTCCCTCTCCCGAACACCTCGCCAAGGTTATCGGCTAGCAAGCTCGCCCCACACGCCGCTCCCAGCGGACCCCGGCAGAGAAGCTCTCTACTGATGCAGAGCTACAGAAAGAGCCAAGATAATGTTAACTCCTGAAATTCATTTGCTCTGGGAGCGAAAGAGAGAGAGAGAGATGGGGGCAAAGGAAGAGGAAGAGGAAGGGAATGAGAGAGCGAAAGCGAGAGACCGAGCTGCCTCATTAGTGTTTCAGTCACAGCATCACTTTCTGCTCACGCCAGGCTTACATACTGAGGAGAAAAGCTGCAATGGAAAATCACCTCACCTCTGACAAGTGCTGTTCACCAGGCAGACACAGAACAATAACGGTGTCTTACAGCGAGGCCTCCACCTCGCTCTGTCTTGCTCTCTCTCTCCCCCTTCTTCTCTTTCTGCACGCTGCTCTCTATTTTATCAATAATGGATATGGTTTTAGAAGCTGTAGATCATTGTTATTTTAGCATCATTGCGATACTATTATAGTTTTTATTAATATTTTGAATAGTTTTTATGTTTATATTTTCTGTTTTTATTTTATTGTGTTTTTGTCATTTTTATTAGTGTTTGTTTTTTTTAGTACATCAAATTAAACTAAATAAAAATGAGAGCTAGTTAAAATAAAATAAGTTTAAGGTTTTTTTTATATTTTCGGTTAAAACTTTAACTTTGCATTTTTACATTACAGGGTCTCAGGGTTATGTATATAACCTGGTTCCCAGAGAAAGAAACGAGATGCCGCGTCATGGTGTTGACGCTTTAAAAAAAAAAGTTGCTGCCTTAAAGGATTAGTTCACTTTCACGTACACTTTTAGTACACGTTTATGATGGATGGATGTGGATGGATGCACTTTCTTCAGCTCATACTCGTGACCCCTGTACACTGCCATTATAAAGCTCGGATGCGTCACAATATTTATTAAAATATTTATCCGATTGTGTTAATCAGAAAGAAGAAAGTCAAATACACCTAGGACGGCTTGAGGGTGAGTAAAGCTTGGGGTAATTTTTATTTGAAACTGAACTAATCCTTTATGCTCAAGGCAGTTGGACATAGTGGTGTATTAGAGGTAAAAAATTATATAAACACTGTTCGGTTTCTCGCACAAACCGATCGTTTCGTGTCTTAGGACATCAATGTGTCGTCACGAGCCGCAGGGTTTAATTTGGATTTGTCTGTGCATGTTTTTTTGACTCTTATAGATGGAGTTCCCATTGACATGCATTATACGACTGACAGACCGCAACGGTTGGAGTTAAAAGTCATCATTTGTGTTCTACTGAAGAAACAAAGTCACCTACATCTTGGATGCCCTGGGGGTAAGCAGATAAACATCAAATTTTCATTTTTGGGTGAACTATCCCTTTAATCTTGTATAACTTATAAAAAAAAGTTGAAAATTGCTTAACTTATTTTAATGAGTTAAAGCAATGTAAAAACATATGTTGTCATAACTTATTGATCACATAATTTTTTACAGTGTATGGGAATGTCTTCAGCGTGAGCCGGTGTCTGAGTCACGTGTACACGCCAAGGATGAAGTCAGGTGACACGATGTTGTGTGTGATCAAGTCTATAAATAACACCTGCGCAAGAGCGTCACCAAATTTACTTGTCTAAAGAAGCCGCGCAGGCGTACTTGAAGTATGGAACTGCGACTTAAAAAAATGAAACTAAATGAAACAAACAAAAAAAAAAAAACCTGAATATCTTGATATTTGGTAGAAAGATGGACATGGACATGTCGAGTAATCAAAACTTTTTCCACCCTCTCTCTGACCCTGAGAGTTAAACAGACTGTTTTTGTTACCATACCGTAAATGAAGTTTGCTTTGATTGGCTACCCTCTGGCTCTCCCTAAATGTTCTCATGGTTGTAATGTTATAACCATAATGATTTTTGACTAAATCTTTATGGTTATGTATAGCTTAGTTTTCATAAATGTTGTGGGAGAAGGAGAAGGAACTCTGTGCCAAACCTCATGAAACTCTTATATTTCAAAAGAGTAATGCCTGATACTGTGTTTCAACCTAAATATGCTGACTTAAAATTGAGAGCACTCAGACACTAACCATCTCATCCGTTCTGAAGCCAAAACAGAAGGAAATATACAGTATTGGATTATCCTCTGTAAACATAAATATGTAGCAGGGAATGAGAAAACAAACACTACTAGTTTCCCAAAAGGAGTTGAGGGCTATTCTTCACAGTACAGAGAGCAGCTGGGGGTGGAAAGCCCTAGTCTCACCAGATTTACTGTTGTGAGTCACATCAAAAGCAGAAAAATATCCACTATAAATAACTTCAGTGGCTAGTGCTCAAACTCATGTTTTTCAGTTTAGAAGAGGCTCTTCATGCAGGGAGAGTGGGATGCTGTGGGGCCGGCTGTGAAGAAGAGCTGCTCAATGCCAGTTTGTGTCAGTGCAGACGAAACCCCCTTACGGACAAATTCAAAACAAGGCCTACTGAGAAAAGCTGCCAAAGGTTCTTTTAGGATGAGACTTGAAATTCCTGGGTCAGATTTGATCACACAGTGGCCAGATGTTTAGGAGAATTGGTGACTCTGGTTCAACAAGGCCTATATGAATAAATCAAACGTGGACTCTAAAATGACATAGAGGCATAGAACATTTAAAAGGATAATTCACTTAAAATCATCATTATTTGCCTTCATGCTGTTCCAAACCCATAAGACTTTCTTTCTTCTGCAGAACATAAAAAGAGAAATTCTTACCTCGACAAAATGATCTCGTGGCCACAACATATTATCACGTTCCCACATGTTCATATGTCGTGGCAATGACAAAACTAAGTGAAAAGAACATGACCCCTCCTGGTCACTGTACTTTTTGGGGAAAATATCTGTAATAAATCGGGGAACTTTTTTCGTACATCATAAATTACTTGTACCTCAGAGCACGCAGATAAAATGCAATAAACACTGTCATGTTATCTTGCGTTCGAATGTCTGGTGTTTGGGGACGCAATCGTGTGATACAGTTCTGGGAGGAATGATACCAAATCACTCTGATGACAGACTTTGACTCAGGCATTTTAGAATGATCAAACCAAAATTTGAGATGCTGTGCAATGAAATTGTTACACTGGTTAGTCCAGTTATCCAATTACATCCTCTGTTGAGGCGAAGTCATGCAAGTTTTTTGTTGCGCATTGAGGGATTTATTCTGTAAATGTGTTTTGATCGTAGTTCTTATTAGATAAAAAAAATCTGCCTCAATTGAGCAAAGTTTTTTATGCACATTTTTAGAATTTATACACGTTGGCATTTTTTATGCGATTTTTTTGAGTGTTTATGTCGACCTATTATACAGTCATAAATAAATCTGTGGTTTATCACCTGTGTGGATTATCACCTCAGTAATTCAATGCAACTTTGACAATGATCCATTACTGAATCAAAGCACTTTAACCATTTTTTGGCCATTTTGAACAGCGCAAAAAAATGAAGAAAACTTGCTTGACCGTGAAGCTTGAAGCTCGCTACAATATTAAAGGGTTAGTTTACCCAAAAATGAAATTTCTGTCATTAATTACTCACCCTCATGTCGTTCCAAACCCGTAAGACCTTCATTCATCTTCGGAACACAAATTAAAATATTTTTCATAAAATCCGATGGCTCATTGAGGCCTGCATTGCCTGCAAGACAATTAACACTTTCAATGTCCAGAAAGCTATGAAAGACGTATTTAAAACAGTTCATGTGACTACAGTGGTTCAATCTTTTTGTTATGAAGCGACAAGAATACTTTTTGTGCACCAAAAAAACAAATAACGACTTTATTCAACAATATCTAGTGATGGGCGATTTCAAAACACTGTTTCATGAAGCTTCGAAGCTTTACGAATCTTTTGTTTCGAATCAGTGGTTCGGAGCGTGTATCAAACTGCCAAAGTTACACTTATGATGTAACAAAGCCTCGTTTACTGAAATCACGTGATTTTGGCAGTTTGATACACGCTCCAAACCACTGTTTTGAAACAAAAGATTCGTAAAGCTTCGAAGCTTCATGAAGCAGTGTTTAAAATTGCCCATCACTAGATATTCTTGAATAAAGTCGTTATTTGTTTTTTTGAAAAATATTCTCGTCACTTCATAACATTAAGGTTGAACCACTGTAGTCGCATGAACTGTTTTAAATACGTCTTTAGTAGCTTTCTGGGCATTGAAAGTGTTAATTATCTTGCTGGCAATGAATCTTGCCTCACTGAGCCATCGGATTTTATCAAAAATATCTTAATTTGTGTTACGAAGATGAACGAAGGTCTTAGGGGTTTGGAACGACATGAGGGTGAGTAATTAATGACAGAATTTTCATTTTTGGGTGAACTAACCCTTTAAGTTTTGATTGGTCAATCTCTGTTATTTACAGTTTGTTAATTATTATATGTAGAGAATTTTAATATTTCATTTGCATGATAAGTTTTACATAAACACAACACTGTTAACTAATGGGAATGGTAAGGGGGGGGTGGTGGTTTTACAGAGGGGATGGTCACAATGGTTCTGCGATCGACTTAGGCTTACGATGCTTTTGGGAAATGTAGCCCCGGTCAGTACCTGGATGGGAAACCTCCTGGGAAAACTAGGTTGCTGCTGGAAGAGGTGTTAGTGAGGCCAGCAGGGGGTGCTCACCCTGTGGTTTGTGTGGGTCCTAATGCCCCAGTATAGCGATGGGCACATTATACTGTCGAAAAAAGCACCATCCTTCAAATGAGAAGTTAAACCGAGGTTCTGACTCTCTATAGTCATAAAAAACCCCAGGATGTCCTTCGAAAAAGAGTTCGGGATGTAACCCTATCATCCTGGCAAAATTTTCTTATTGGCCTCCGTCCATCATCATGGCCTCCTAATCATCCCCATTTACTGATTGGCGTCATCACTCTGTCTCCTCTCCACCAATAAGCTGGTGTGTGGTAGGCGTTCTGCCGCAAAATGGTTGCCGTCACATCTTCCATTGGTGGTGGTTGAAAAGATTACCCCCTTCTATATGTAAAGTGCTTTGAGTACACAGAAAAGCGCTATATAAATGTAACAAATTATTATTATCATTATTTATCCTCTCCCTCTTCATCCTTGTCTGAATGTGGCCAGTACCAGGGACCGTTCTCCACAGGGACCATCACATTGTCATTATAGGATGTGTCCCCTGGAAGCTCAATGCATCAGAGTGTCTCAAAGAGGAAATTCCAGTGGGCCTCAAAGGTGACGGCTACTCCCGCTACTTGACAGCCAGCTTCCTTCAACCATGGCATCTGGCAAAAAGGACGTCTAGAACTGGAAGACTAACAGACAGTGTTCTCCATTGGGATTCAAATGCTCTTTTATCCACATGACATCCTGAGTGTATCTTACAAACAGTGCATTATTCTTAATGTGGCTCAAGTTTCATTAGCATGAGGCTATTCACGTTGTGATGTAGCAAGTAAGCTCGCTATTGCTATGAGATGTTGTCGCTATTGTCACTATACCAAGCAGCGACTGTAACTTAACGTGACAAGATTTAAGAGTATTAGGAGAGGCGGTCATTACAACTCAGACTCACAGATGTGAAGGAGCCCGTCGCTCAGCGTGGTTAGCATGCAAAGTTTAGCATGCAAATTCAGCGGTTCAATGGGGCGACAAACATGCACATTAGCATCGCCGACACTCAAAACAAATCTTCTCACCCTGCTCTCAATGTGACACGTTCCACCAGCCAAAAAACCCCTGAAAACAATTAGGCCACAAGGCTTTTAAGTTCACTCATCTTTCCTTTGAGTCACAATTGTGAACAAAACCGTGTTCTTACCGATAAGCCTGATGGAAAGGTTTATTATGCTATTTAACAAAGGAATGAATCGTCCCTTTTTCTCTTGCGCCAAACGGAATACAAAGCACTCGACAAAAGAACGCTCTGGCCTGACAGGCTCAGCTCACCTTCACTATGGCTCATTTGAATATTCCCATCATGCTTCATTTCAGGGTTCAGCCAGGTGGCGAAATGGGGTAAACCAAACACTTCCAAATGAGAGGCTTTCTAATGCGTGCTAAGAGACCTCTCTTATTTTCATATTTCAGACCGACCTGTGACTTTGTGTCTGTAATTTGCATGAAATACAATTGTTCATCTAATACAGATGGGGCCTGATTGAATCTTTTCTTTTCATTTAATCAAAAAGAGGACAATTGCTCTATTTTTCTCAGGAGGAACCTTTGGCCCAGAATGAGATGATAGAGATTGTTCCGAAGAATTTTTGTGTTATTTAACTTATTCTTCAACGTATTCATACAGTAAATCTTTTATTTACCATTTCATATCAGTATCTAGAAATTTCCCCCCCATGGGACTGGTTTGTAATTGAGATTGCTCCAGAAGACCACAGCCTTCTGATCCTGTCACATTCATTTCCTGCTTCTGCCTCACAGGAGAATTCCAATTACACCTGCCGTCTATTTGGTAGCCTTAGCACTCCGTGAAGCTCGCTGTTTGTGCTGGAAAAGTGTTTGCATCATAGAAAAAGGGGGTTTTAATCAAGAGGAGGATGCAAAAAGTGATTGCCAGGAGGGAAGTTTGCTGAACTCATCAATGACATGCTCATCAATGGTGAAGGTAGTTGTCAGGCTGCAGAAATCGATGAAGACTAAAGGGAAGAGTGGAGAATCCTCTCAGGGTATACTTTGGAAATAGATGTTATGTGTATGTCTGTCAGTCATTTTAAATACTTGGTATGCCAATTATTTATGTAATTAATATATAAAATTTAGTACATATTACAAAAAACAATATATATATATATATATATATATATATATTATATGAATATATACATATATATTCAATATATATGAATATTTGCTGAGAAAATTTACCTTTATGTGACTGTCAAAAGCATTAAAAAGGTGGCTTTTTAAGTTAACGTTTAGCTTGTTTATTTCCATTATCAACATAATTCCATTTCAGCAGGCTTACAGTCTCCAGCAATCCATTTTTCTATTGAATTTCACACTTGTTTTTGGTTGAAACTCAAGTCTGTTTGTTGTCAGAGTTTGGTCTGATCAGTTTCTCGGTCTGAGAAAATGGTTTTGAACTGCACTGGGTCCACATGAATTGGACTGGGAATTTAATAAACACAATCTGTCCTAAATGGTACTTCATACCCATTTTGGGCATGGATATTTTTTGTTTTCTGCATTTATTTGAGAAAAAAAAAAAGTTAAACAGTGATATTGTGAAATATTATTACAAATTAAAGTAAATGTGTCCTAAAATGCAATTTATTCCTGTGATGGCAAAGGTGAATTTTCAGCACCCATTACTCCAGCAAAGTCCCTTTCAAGGAAAGTCTGTTCACTCAGCGGCCATATTTGCAACGCCTCCGGGCAGCTATTTCAGGCCAAGTCCTATCTATTTGAATGGGGGAATCCTGAAATCTCATAAACTGCTTGGTGAACTCACAATTAAATAACATATTTCAAATCAGCAACAAAATCTGACATGAACTGTCCCATAAATGTTGTTTCTTATGCTCAAATAGTGTTAAAAAAAGCTTATTTTTCAGGCTAGACGAGCCAATGCGCATGTGCAGTCCTATTCGCGAGTCTCAGGTTTCTATGAGAACCGGAGCCTCTAACGACAGCTGCAGTGACGTAATGACTTAATCAATCAGTGATTGGCCGTTTTACTTAGAAGGCGGAACGTATTCCACCATATTGTGCGTTGTGGTTTCGTTTCTCCCATTCATTACTAAAAAGATTTAACCGTTCCATAGTCTTTGATTCCAGTCTTCCATGTCACATGATCCTTCAGAAATCATTATAATATTCTGATTTGCAGCTCAAGAAAAAAAAAATGTTGAAAACAATTACTGTCACCTTTTATCAATTTAATCTTACTGATGGTAGTGTATATACTAGACAGAGAACAGTACATCCCAGTTACTTCCCTCAAGACAAGCTTCAGTTAATGTGCTCAGTAACATCCTACAGTGGGCACAGTTCACAACCATCAGACTCAATAAAACCCACATCAATCATCACATATTTGGCCCTACACAACACTACAGTTGCGAAGTGAAATCACTCCGACTATTTACCATCTATTTTAATCTTTTGGATCTGTGGGTTGTGCTTTGGGAATCTGGGTGTACTAACTGGCAGATAAGTACTCTTTGATGGAGCGGCTCCTCCTCCTGTCTCATTGTCATGCATGAGTGTGCGTGTAGGACTCTTATGCGTGTGGCAGAGGCAGCAGACTGTGAAACAAGCCTTCTTCACTCAAACTGAGAGCTAATTGGGTGTGGCTGAAACAATATGGCTTCCCACGGCTCAGTAGAGACGAATGGCCCCACTCCCGAAGATGGCAAACTTTGCTCTTCCAGGGCATCCAATCAGCTTAGAAAAGTCAACAAACATCGGGAGGATCCATTGTAAATCTCGCCTTGACAGGCCACCGAAATGAGAGATTTTACTCAAAATGACAATAACTGTCAAATAGAAATAGAATTAGGATTTCTGCGTTTGAGGCTCACATTGCACACTATGAGTGAAAGATGTCATCATGACTGTGGTTTTGCTGTTTGAATTGAGTGATTTTTCAGGTTGAGTGAAGAAAACCTAATGTTATTTGAGATCGGAGTAATGCTGGAATTAATCTAACAATGGCGTGAGTGATTCGTATACATTATCAGCAATTGTTTTCAGCAATGAAAAAGGGTAAACAGAGAGACAGCTGAAAGACTGAGAGAACATTCTCCCACAAGGATGCACACGCAACTGCTGAGATTCAACCGCACTCACATGCATTTGTCCTCTCTTGTCCTCCAAGTAATATTCGAGGGACTATCTTTGAGTTAATCACCCATATCACTCTGGTGCACATGCAATAAGCTTAAACACGAATGGAAGCTGTAGTTTTTTGAACCCTAATATTCTGTTCTTTTGAAATTCTCTTTACACTGTCTATGGACTGACTTCCATCCAGGGTGTTTCCTTGCCAAGGCCCGAGACGTTGGATGCTGGACCTACATTGGATGGATGGATGGATGGATGGACGGACGGATGGGGTCCCAGAAAGCCCAATGCTGGGCATAAAAAAATTAATGGTAACACTTTAGTATAGGGAACACATATAAACTATTAACTATGCCTTTTCCCTTAATAAACTCCTAATTTACTGCTTATTAATAGTTGGTAAGGTAGTTGTTTAGGTATTGGGTAGGATTAAGAATGTAGAATAAGGTTATGTAGAATAAGGCATTAATATGTGCTTAATAAGTACTAATAAACAGCCAATATTCTAGTAAGATGCATGCTAATAAGCAACTAGTTAAAAGACCCTAAAATAAAGTGTTACCAAATTAATAATAGTCATTTTGAAATTGAAAATTATTGGAAAATATTGGCTTTCAGATTCATTTTATATGTCTATCTTACCTAAAGAATGTAGTTTGAGAGATATTTAAAGTTCTTTCTCTGTTTTACCACAAAGTAGGCATGCACCTTTTATCCAGACATTCATTTTCATCCAGTAAATTCTTTTTGGAGTCAATTTATAGTTTTCACATGACGTCACACACACGAACGCTCACTTGGAGGGCAAAACAATGCTTTCCTCCATTGCCTGCCAGTGATTTTTACCAGGTTTGTACAAAGCACAAATGAAATAAGACCGCAATATTAAAAGACCAGATTCAATATACACCTTATTGATTATGCATATTATGTACAGGCAAGCAGATGAACCCAGAATATAAAGGGAGCACACAGTTTCTCATTAAGCGTTTTTCCATAGGAAACCATTATAAAGAAAACACTTAACATTTAACACATTGCATTCATATTCTGGGCTTATCTTGCCTGTGTGTGGTGTTCATCATCGGTGAGGTGTGTGCTGAATTTGGTCTTTCAATATCACCGTTTTAATACATAAAGGCACTTTAAGTGTTTTTCATGTTAAGCGTTTTAGAATGTCTTGCTGTTTTTAATGACTGAAATACTGCAGCAGGTGATGGATATGGATCACGGGTGCCCAAAACTTGCATTTTAATCACTGTTTTTTCTTCTTCTTTTGAGATGGAAAAATGACAGGCCTGCAATGCAGTTCTATTGATGTTTTGCCAGCCTGGTCTCCATTCCAGTCATGTGACTGAACTACAGTAATTGTAGAAAAATACAATAAAACAAATTAATAAGTAAATAACTGACACAACAAAATAATAATAATAAAATCTAGTAGGTGAAAATTAATTGCATTTAAATGCTATCACATGCTTTTTATCTGGAGTCTCTGAGACCCAAAAAATAAATAATGATTTGTTTTCATGGTGGAATTTGATGCATGTTATCAATTTTTTCTTATAATCAATTATTTCAAAAGAAAAAAGAATTACACAAAAATAATTTTCAGTTTCAACTTGATACTACAATGTGATACAGCAAAAAGGGCCTGTTGGAACATGTTCCAAAGCTGTATGACTTTCTTTTTTCTTTTTTTCCAAAACACAAAAGGAGATATTTTGATGAATATTATTGTCCATAGAATGAAAGTGAACTGGGGTCCAACAGAGTATCTGACTTTCATTTTTTTTTTTTTTTCATTTTTTCATGTGGTTTTACTCAAAATTGGCTCTGTACACTGCATTCTGTAGTTTGTGGAGCACTGTATGATGAGAATTAGTAAATCACAGCAAGGATTAAGACATAGCAAGTACACACACACACACACACACACACACACACACAATCTCAAAGACGACTTGTTGCAGTTTAATGGCACCATACGGTAAAAGCCAATAAGTACTAGCATTTGCAGTTAGCTACAAACCACAGTCTGGGTCTTCAGTCTCCAGCTCAGATCTTATCAGCATCCTGTGCAGAAGCAAGACCTAACTTATCTAAATTTGCCATGGACTCAGCTAGAGAAATCAATATTGCACCAACTTTGTGCACAACACACAAACTACAGCCAAAGGAAAACACACTTTACAATCTCTTGAATCTTCGCCCTACACCTCTTCTACAAACAGTAAATATCAAGCCGAGACAACAAGGAGGATGTACTATGTTTATCTTAGCAGCCTCAAGCAATCTTTTGTGCTATCAGTGTTGTTATATTGTTGGGATTCAATTAACATTTTATGTCCAATACAATAATTTATTGTCTCCTGTAAATAGAATGCGGACATAATGCCTTAAAGGGACAGTTCACTCAAAAATGTAAATTCTGTCATCATTTACTCACCCTCATGTCGTTCTAAACTAGACTTTTGTTTATCTTCAAAGACAAATAAAGATATTTTTAATGAAACCTGGAGATTTATGATCCCCCCCATTGAAAGTCCATATGGATTAAGCAGTTTAATCCAAGACTTCTGAAGAGACACAAGCGTACTTTACAATGTTTTTATGAATTTCTGAAGCGTCAACATTTTGGTGGAATTGTCTTTTAACAGAATGAATGAAAGTCTTAAGGGTTTGGAACAACATGAGAGGGATTAATTAATGACAGAATTTTATTTTTGGGTGAACCATTTAATGCTAATCAAAAATGAATTTCACATGTAGAAAAGGAAATTTTGTCATTCACTTTTCCGTCACTTTTTTTTTTTTTTTTTGGTGTAGAAGACATTTTGAAGAATCTTTACAGAGTTTAACATTAATTCACAGTGACCATGTCTGGTAAGCTCCAAAAATGTCAAAATTTATCGTACTTTTAATGCAGTGGTGTGCAATGGTGTTCTGAAATGAGGAGGCAAAATCCTCACTGCTTTTTATGTTTTTTAATTCAATATAAATGAATGCTCCAGTTACACTTACTGTTGACACACTTTCCAGGTCAAATAAACAACATTCATTGAGACTGATTCGCAGCACAGGGAACACGTATGAAATCAAGAGGCAGTATTTATAACGTGAACAGTCAGTCTCACGTGACTTTAAAGGGTTAGTTCACCCAAAAATGAAAATTCTGTCATTAATTACTCACCCTCATGTCGTTCCACACCCGTAAGACCTTTGTTCATCTTCGGAACACAAATTAAGATATTTTTGATAAAATCCGATGGCTCAGTGAGGCCTCTATTGACAGCAAGTTAATTAAGACATATTAAAACAGGTACTAAAGACTAAAGACATATTTAAAACAGTTCATGTGACTACAGTGGTTCAACTTCAATGTTATGAAGCGACGAGAATACTTTTTGTGCGCTAAAATAACAAAATCACGACTTCATTCATCAATATCTAGTGACGGGCGATTTCAAACACTGCTTCATGAAGCTTCGAAGCTTTACGAAGCTAGATATTGTTGAATAAAGTCATTATTTTGTTTTTTTGGCACACAAAAAGTATTTTCATCGCTTCATAACATTAAGGTTGACAAGACTGACATTCATCCAGGGTGTTTCCTTACCAAGGCCCGAGATGCTGGATGCTGGACCTACATAGGATGGATGGATGGATTGAAGTTGAAAATTGAATTATTGGCTTTCAGATTCATGTTCATCTAATTTGAGAGATATAAGTTTTTTCTCTGTTTTACCACAGTAGGCATGCTCCTTTTATCCAGACATTCATTTTTATCCAGTATATTCTTTCTGGAGTCAATTGTAGAAAAATACAATAAAACAAATTAAGTAAATAACTGACACAAAATAATAATAATAATAATAAAAAAATTGAATGTAAAAATTAATTGCATTTAAAAATGTTATTACATTTTTACATCTGGAGTCTCTGAGACCCAAAAAAATAATAATCATTTGTTTTCATGTTGGAATTTGATGCATACTTTTGATACTTTTGATGCATGTCATCAAAAGTTTTTCTTATTATCAGTCATATTAACAGCAAGAAGCATTAAGCAAAAATCATCAAGTTTCAACTTGATACTTCAATGTGAGCAAAACGCCTTGAACAGAACAGAACATGTTTCAAACCTGTATGACTTTCAGTTAACTTAGTTTTACTTAACCTTGTGTGTGAAAATTAATTCAAAAAGCAAAAACTTGCAAAACAAAAACTGAGCAAATTTTAATTATTCTTTGTTCACAGTACGGCACGCCATTACGGCAGAATGCCAAATTAATAAAGTCTCATAATATTGTAAAATATTTATGGAGATGTTTACTCATCTAATTTGATATCACTCTTAGGCAACAGAAATAACACTGTTAACTGGCCATATTATCAAACATCAGGGTCCTTCTAACTCCTGTCGTGGAGAGGCAGTAAACGGGATGCATGCTGCAATTACAAGTGTGCATTTTTAATCAGAGCAGGGCCTCTGAGTCAGGGATAAGCATGTGACTCAGCCTCACATCATATGCTACATATATTACATTTCAGAACCCAAAAGAGGTCTCACATGTCTCTCTATAAACATTGCATCAGTTTCATACATATGTTCTGATACCAGAGCCAGCAGAGGATGCACAAATGAGTGCAGTTTATACAGCTGGATCAATTAGCAGTACATTGCGAGACCTACCTACATTGGCTGAAACCCATAAAGACATATAAACAAAGGCAAATGGGCTGGAGAACATACAGCCATATCCCCGTGAGGGCAGTTAGGAAAAACGGGGCAGACAAAGCAGCTCAGGTAATTAAACTCCATTTATGCTGTTAGTGAGGATCAATACTGCCAGTTAAACTGCACACGCTGCACACAACTAATGCCAGAGGAGCTGGAATATTCAAAAGATGTCTTCAAAATCTTTTCATATTTCACCATTAAAAGCAGGCTAAGAGGATCCCACAAATGCCAAATCTTGCCCCATGGGAAAATTAACGCATGTGTGTGGCACAATCCACCCATGTCTGGATGTCAAATGCAGATTACAGCGATTGTGTTGCATGCTTCCCTCAGGGCTAAGCAGTTCAAACGCACTTCAGAGACAGAGGGAGAAGAAAGCGGTGGCAGGGCCCCCTGTGCGCGCCTGTTCCTGGACCCGGGCAGGGGGCGACATGGGCAGCATGTTTGCCGCTGCGGGGTGCCCGCAGACAAAGAGGCATGAACCGCATGCCTATACTGCTCGCCGCTAGGTTTCTTGGGACTCCTCAAATGTTTAGGTATTTACCAGGACAAAGCCATCTGCTTTATCAACAAACTGTCGTGTCTCAATGATAACCACAGAGACGCATCACAAAGACCACAGAGAGAAAAAGGGTTCAATCATAATTAAGAGAAACTCCCTACATTTCAGCTAATGAGATCCGGTACCCTGTTGGCATGGAAACATGACAGCACGTGCCCCCCCTCAACCATCACCACAAGCCTTTGGCAGTATCTGGCGTCTCGTCTAAGCAACGACTAGCCTATAAAATGAAAAGGCAAGGACAATATTTAAAACTGAGATATTGTAGATGCATAAAGATGGATGTATATGTGTGTGTGTGTGTGTGACAGCGCACCTGTTGGAGGCGTGGGAGCGTGTCAGTAATCATTAAGTTAATGACAGGAACAATTATCCAGTGATATGAATGACAGCCTATGTGCCACTCATCCATCATCAGTCGTTTTGACTGGCATGTGTTCAGGCTGCTTCTCATAACCCTTATATTACTGCTAAACACCATCACAAGGCGAGTGGGAAGATGGATAGCTAAATGCCGTCATTCATAAGAAATAAGAAATGACTAAGCTGCGTTCCAATTCACAGGATTCCTACGTAGTGTTCACTGCTCACTACACACTTGTGCCTTTCACTTCACTTCCATTCATTCGTAATGTGTTAAAGTCCCCCTGTAGTCAATAATTTTATCCCTTAAAACTCATCTTTGATCACCAAAATTACATATTTAAATGTTTTTTCCTGTGAAAAATGCCTTAAAATAGCTTGCCTCATTTAATATACACGGATCTATGATTATGATAACTAGCCCCGCCTCGCACGAGCTCAAGAGATCCACTCGGTCAACTTACTGAGGTAAACGCTGCACAATAGTATCGCTTTTTACAACGTCGGACAAATAATTGCAATTAATATAATTAGCGTTTTGCTTGACTACGTTTTCAAACAGCTGATAATGTGTTGCTAATGTTACACAATGTTCACATTCACGAGTCAGACAGCTGCCTTCTCACAATCAGTATCATTAGAAACGCTTTGAGCAACTCAGAACGTCAGTGGACAAAGGCATATAGTTCATCATAACATCGTAATATGCATCATACACCCGCTATATTGCTAAATCGACCCGATATTTGATATCAACAGAAAAATATAACAGGATAACCTTCTTTTGAGACTCCCTTACGCGGTCAGTTAATGATATGCTAAAGCCTGTCAGCACGTTGACGTGATTGGTTACAAGGTAGTTTGTGATGTCAGAAACGCCAGCGATTTCAAACCGCGGGTTTGAGTCTGTCTTTGGTTTACTGCAGTTTTAAACAGAAAATACACAGCAGTGGTGTTGACGTATGAATTTGCACATGGTTTGTCTTAAAGCATGTTAAAAACACCACATAGGGGTGATTTTCACCACAGGGGGACTTTAATAATATAATATAATATAATATAATATAATATAATATAATATAATATAATATAATAAGGTTACACTTGATTTTAATGTGATGCTGTTACAATTGTAACTACTCAAATAAGTACCTAGTAATATTAATTAATTACATGTATTTACTATAGAATTATGGTTAAGGTTAGGGTTTGGTTTAGTGTTAGTTACATGTAATTATGGATAATTTACTGTTATTACTATAGTAAGTACATATAGTAACATTTAACTATGTCATCTTAAAATAAAGTGTTATAATATAATATAATACTTACTGTACCCAAGCAGCAAGGATGCATTAAATTGAATTGATCAAAAGTGACAGTAAAGATTTTTACTTTTTTAAACTTTACAAAATATTTATATTTCAAATAAATTATATTCTTTTGAAACTTCTATTAACTGAAGAATCCTGAAAAAATATGTCTGTCATATATTCCCTGTGTGTTCGTGGACTCTTGTTATTTCCTGTCTTGTGCTATGCTTTGTTTTTGTAGTTTTTCATGTTGATTAGTTTCTCCAGGTGTTTCCCATTTACCACGGCCACTTGTTATCTTGTTAAGCTAGTCTTCCCTGTGTATATATAGCGCTTGTGTTTTACTTGTGTTTTGTTAGTCGTTGTAGGTGTTATATGTGGTGTTTCCTCATGTGTCCTAGTGTTTCTCCATGTGTTGTATTAAAGTATTCTGCTTCCTGGCCTGCTCATTTACACCTTTGTAACAGAACATAGTTCCACAAAAATATTAAGTAGCATAACTGTTTTCAAAATTGACAATGAGAAGAAATGTTTCTTTAGAAGCAAATCAGCATATTAGAATGATTTCTGAAGGATCATGTGACACTGAAGACTGGAGTAATGATGCTGAAAAAATACAGCTTTGCCATCACACACACACATTATTATTTAAAGCATGAATATAAATTTAAATAATCTATATTACAACTAATAATTGTAACATATTTAAATAATAAAACTTGTTTAATAAATAATGTAATTTGTCATATGCAAAAAGCCTACATTTAGTCAAACGTCAGTACCAGTGTGATGCACAAAAACTGGTGTTCCTCACATCCTGAAATGATGTATTTGATGTAAGATGGCCGAACACCCTCTTCGCTTGTGTAATGTTCTATTTTTGATGCCCAGTCAGCGTCATGAACGCAATCCGAACGCAGTGTGACACAAAAAGAAATGCTTCTGCAGTCCCACAGACCCATGAGTCTACACTTCTAACTATCAGACACAGGCAGATTTTTCAGCAAAATGACACCCCGGCACTGAAGTCTGCAGTAAAGCAGACGCTCTGGGCTCTTCTCCTACGTGGGAAGAAGAGAAAATGCTACACGGTTTGACTCTAAACCCCAGACATGAGCTGTCATCCGATGTAATGACAGATATCGCAAGATTCTCTTCTCCCTCCCTCTCTCTCTTCTCGTTTTCTCTTCATTGATCTGTTTGAAATCCAAACCACATGCACCTTTCATCAACAAACCACCTTACTTCAAGACAAATAGAAATGGCAAATGATAAATAGAACTGACCAAATTTAGACATGCCGAAGATAATTTCCACTAGAGTGTTTTAGACAGAACACTTCTTATCAAGTTTCTTATCAGCAATAATCCTAACCAAATTCTAAAAAATATTATATACAGTCAAACCAAAAATTATTCAGACATTTTTGATATATTTTTACTAGTGGGTGCAGGACACTATAGTTCATTTATGTAAGTGAGGATAGCAAAATAAATTAAACTGTGACATATTATACCCCAAAATTCCTCATATAGTGGACTACCAGTAAAACTGATAAAAATTTGGAACCAAAAATTATTCACACTTTGACCTGACCATGTTTTGTCAAGTGTTATCTGACATAATTAAGATCAATTTTTTCTGACAGTTTAACTTTGAGATCTTGTCATATTTTATTACCATTTTTTTTTAACTAAAGCGAATAAAGTGTTTTAATGTGTGAAATGTTGAAGGTGTTTGAATACATTTTGGTTTGACTGTATAAGTTTGGGCTCAGTAAGATGTTTTAATATCTTGAAAGAAGGTCCTTAATCTCACCAAGGCTACAAAATCAGTGTTTTTTTTTTTTGTTTTTTTTAAAGTTATTTTAAAATGTAATTTATTCCTGTGATGGCAAAGCTAAACTTTCAGCATCATTACTCCAGTCTTCAGTGTCACATGATCCTTCAGAAATCATTCTAACATGCTGATTTGCTGCTCAAGAAACACTTGACTGATTTTTTGATGAATACAAATGTCAAAAGAACGACATTTATTTGAAACAAAAATCTTTTGTAACATTATAAATGACTTTACTTTCATTTTCGACACACTTTTTGACACACACACTGTATATAAACACCATTTAAAGCATATGCGCGTACAAACCTCAACCTCTCAGTATGGTGTTCTCACAGCTCTTGTGATAAAAAAACAGCACATAGGAGCTTGATGAAGGTCAAATGTCAGTCTCCATCACTGTGACAAACAAACGAGACAGAGACAGAAGCGATATAAACAACTCTTCTCCCAGAGGTGACGATGCTGTTTTGCTCAAGAAACGGAGTGTTTCTCTCTCTCTCTGTGTGTGTGTGTGTGCGCGAGAGAGAGCTTGTTTGTGTGTGAGTAGGCCAGTGATGGATGAGGAGGGCACTCGTCTCTCCCCCAACCCTCACCCCCCCAACAAAGTTTACCACTGCTTATTTGTCATTGCCATCAGTGGGCCAGAGCTCTCACCACGGGATCAAGCCCCACTTTATCTCTGTCTTACAAAACAAGATGATACCACTAAAACTACACAAAATATCATTCAGCCACTGAATCCTCTATTCTTCGCAGTGATCATTCAGTGCCACAAATGCGGTGTGTCAGAGAAAGCTGGATGTAAAATCTGCAAATTAATGTTCTCCTTAAACCAGGCTGTTTGTTGTGCTGCCCTGAGCCCTTATGGTACATAATATCTCACTATCACTGGTGCCCACCTGCCCTTACAGTGATATTTACTTCAGATATTAAACTACATATGATAATGTCTGTTCATCCATAAACTTTATCTTGTGCTTTATATTGATGCGCAAATTATGGTGTCCTCGGGCAAATCCAGAGCAGAATTTCAACAAGTGAGAACATGATTATATCAACATTGAGAAAAAGAACAAGCACAGACATGATCACATAACATTTTCACCTCTGCTCTTACCCGTGTGACTGAGAGGTGCTAATGGGAAAAAAGAAAAAGATGAAGTGATTAACATGGAGAAGAGAAGAGAAGAGAAGAGAAGAGAAGAGAAGAGAAGAGAAGAGAAGAGAAGAGAAGAGAAGAGAAGAGAAGAGAAGAGAAGAGGGGGCAGGTTTCAACAGGAACACTCTTGCCAACTGACCAAAAAACAAAAAAGTGAGCGCAGTGAATCTCCTGGCCCTTCACACTACACGGAAACATGAAAGGGGTGGCAAAGACTGATCATACAGGGCAGACTGGACCATGTTTCATGTGACACTGCAGCTGTGCCCTTCAGCATGGAAAGGTCCCAGAGGAATAGCAGTTGTGTAATGCTCTTCTACATCTCCATCTAAGGCACTACAAGGACGTGAGTGCACATACACACATGCACACAAACACGACATCAATTCATCACAACATAACGGCTGTCCAGCTCTTATTCTTTTTTCCTCTCTTGTCTTACTGTCTTTGACCACTCCAGTCTGACCCTGCAACAGTGGCTGTAATGTGTGAGTTTAACACATAAAGAGCTCAGAGCACCATGGATTCAGACACTCACACTTTATAGTTCAACCTGCTCTCACACAACAGCTCCAACATTTCTCCCTTCAATTAATCACTGTCCTTTATCTTATTGTCACCTCATGACTTCTCAATGTAAAAAATTTCTTCCAAGTATCCAACAACCATTGCATTGATATCTGATAATGAAATAAAAACTGTGCAAAAAAGGTTTTAAAATGCACAAAAAAACACTGGGTCAAGACATCAAATCCATCAATAAACCCTAAATAATCTATTAGATACTCCATTGTTCCAGATTAAAGTGAAAATAATGTCATTTATTACTCACCCTCATGCTGTTCCACACCCATAAGACCTTCGTTAATCTTCGGAACACAAATTAAGATATTTTTGTTGAAATCCGATGGCTCCGTGAGGCCTGCATAGCCAGCAATGACATTTCCTCTCTCAAGATCCATTAATGTACTAAAAACATATTTAAATCAGGTCATGTGAGTACAGTGGTTCAATATTAATATTATAAAGCGACGAGAATATTTTTGGTGCGCCAAAAAAACAAAATAACTACTTATATAGTGATGGGCAATTTCAAAACACTGCTTCAGGAAGCTTCGGAGCATTATGAATCTTTTGTGTCGAATCAGCGGCTCGGAGTGCCAAATTCACGTGATTTCAGCAGTTTGGCGTTTTGATACGCGATCCGAATCATGAGGGTGAGTAATAAATGACATTTTTTCATTTTTGGGTGAACTAACCCTTTAATTTGAGGGCTTGCCAAATGACAGATCAGATAAATCAATGGCGATGACACAGTGAGCCCTTAATCCCAGTGTTAATTAAGGCCGGCTTTGGGACTGATGAACTTGATACTAATTTCCCACTGAGAGCAGCAAAGGTGCAGGTGAGCATCTATGCACACGCATACACACTGTGGTCTGCTGCTTTAATTAAAAATAGTGAGAAGAATCAGAGCTGCACAATTATTCAAAAGAACAAAAAAGATCATTGCTGTATTTATGAAAAAACTACAAAAAAAATTATTTATAAAAATAAAATAGAAAATTTGCCAAAGACATGTATAATTATGTAAACCTAAATTTGTTAAATGATAGTGGGATAAGAAATATTGATACCTGTTTTAAAATGGAAAGCATTTTTACAACATACATGATGTTTGGTGTCATTTGGAGCACATAGAGATTTAAAGGTGCAGTAAGCAATTTCTGAGAGATGCTGTTACTTAGCCAATCAGCAGTAGGAGAGAGATGGGAGATTTTAAGAAAGACTGTAGAAAGAGAGATGGCTGAGAGACATTACAAAAGAGAAAAGATCAGAGCAATATCACCGGAAAAAGAAGGATTATGATCAGGCAAGTGCTTTAAGCCCAAAGTATGCTTTTTTTTTTTTTTTACAGGTACTCGAGGATCAGCGTACAGTGCGCGGTGTGAATTTTGTCATCAGAAGGGTACGCACGTACTGTACGCACACCGCCAGATTTTTGTACTTTGTATGCGCAGAGCGCACATGCGCATTTAATTTTTTTATTTTTTTTTTTGCAGTAATTACTTTATCCACAAGGTGACAACTGTGCCCTGGGGGGCGTCGATTCACAAAGTAGTCGAAAAAAACGAGGATAAACAGAACAGACCGGAACGCATGCAAGCTACAGCGACAATGGAGGCCTATATAGATGACAGATTGTGCGAAGAGATTAGAAAGCACCCTAATTTGTACAACTCTACCATGAAAGAATATATTTACATGGGTTGTAACTCGTAGCAAGAGATTGCTCAAAACTGCACATGCGTCGAACGCCTGTGTACACGTACAAGTTAAATAAAGTATACTTTGCAAGGCTGTGCATTCCACTGTGTGTAATAAAACAAAGTATACCCAGGGCTTTAGGACACGCGTTAATATTTGAAAAGCTTTCCAGCACTGGAGAGACTTAAGCGGGAAGGCTTGAAAATGAATGCAGAGGTTGTGTTGTTTCTGCTCCATACGTGAGTAACATTGGTTTTGCTATGCTTCACAGAACCAAGATATGCTGTTGTTGTAATGTTAGCTATAGTAACAGGACAGTATTGAGTGTCGTTGTTTGTCTGGAGCTTGTGTGCTGCTGGCGACTAACAACAAACTCTTGCTTGTATATACTATTGTGCACTTTATGTTATTTTTTTATGATTCCTTGTCTTATGTTCGTCATCTTTGCCTTATTTTTTGTGAAGCATTATTTTGTTTTGCTTCAGCTATGATAAAGAGAAATCCACTCTTGCATTGCATGTTCGTGCATTTTGGGGGTGGAGCAATGAAGGTAGGGGTGTGTTTGTTTGGGTTGATTTCAAATATATAAACAACAGTGCTTCTCAGAAATTGCTTACTGCACCTTTAAGTATTCTAAGTGTTATGTAATCAGTCTCATAAAATGTAGATTTATCAGCCAATATATTAGTATAGTAATATATTAGTGGCTTCAAAATAAAAAATAATTACTAATTATAATTAATCTGTAATCAGCATAAATCACAATTCCCATATCACTGCAGTAACGCCATTAGGTGCTAATGAGCGAAGTTTAAGTAGTCTGAGGTGTTTTATTTTTCACGTCTGTTTGCACCAGCCCACAAAAATGAGAGCTAAAGAAACGCCTCCACCTGACACTCAAAAAGAAGCTTTGCCCTGTGCGTCCACAGTAGAAATTCTCTCAAAACGGCAGTGTTTCAGCACGAGCTGTGTATATGTGTTGCCATCAGCGCAGTGTTTATTGAGGCTATCCAAAACACTCTAAGCTGCTCCCAATGTGCCTATTCCATTAAGTTGCTATTGATGAAAAATTGCAGTTACACTTAAGACCCTTTAAATTAACAAACTGTTGGCTTATTAAAACAATAATAGATTTTCCTGTGTTGCTCAATTTCCCTCGCCTCTAATGAGATGCCAGCAAGTGGCCCTTGCCTGCAAGGTTAATGGATTCCATATTTTTCAATTTAAAATTTGGGTTCTTCAAGCTCAAGAACCAAAGCAAAAGTACTGATAATTAGACAGTGATGGCTCAAAAGAGCTTAAGGAGACTTTAGAAAACAGGCAAGCATCTTGCTGCTCCACATCCACTTCTGGGGCTTTTTTCCCAAAGATTTACTGATTCAGGTTTTGTATTTTTCCCCCTTAAACTTTACATATCTTACCCCACCGCGTGTTTAAAGCACAGCTGCTCGTGTTGCTTTGTGAATACACTCTGTAAAACAGCAACACACTGATGCTGTAGCCACGGCCTTCTCTAGCAGGGGTGTGTGGATGAGGCAGGATCAGGACTTTGAACGCCACAGTGTCTTTCTGGATGAGACAGAGGTGGATGGAGGTGAAGTCGAGGGGTGATTGCCCACTGAGCTCTGAATTGATAGAGACAGGCGGTGATGGGGAGGGTGGAACTGCCTGCCATTGATCACACATTCTGGACAGGAGGCTTTTCAATCACCCCCTCTTCTCTCTCCATCTCCTGCATCTGTGAGCTAAGAGGCCTGAGCTGAGGTAAATTGCTTCATGCCAGTCTAATTTTAAGAAGCTCGTAAAAGCAGAGATATGCCGCTCTTGCTCACGTTCTCTCCCCGGCTCCCCGAAGTGCACAGCTACGCTCTTGTGTAGAGATGAAGAAAAAGGATCTCTTTCTCTGCAGGAGACAGCACGCTTTTACCACACACGTGTGCACGCACACATACGCTGACCAGAGCATCTGCTGGACTTGTCTTGGTGGAAAGCATTTAATTTCAGGACCTCCGGGCAATTTATCCAGCCGCCTTCTCCATGTGTGGCCTCTCCATCATAGAGCTTAATATGACTGAATCCATCTCACAGCCATTGAGTTTTACTCTGCGAGCATTTATAATCAATGTGGATTGTATTTCAGATAAAAATACAACTGTGATTCATAATGCAAGTTGCTAGGGATGCATAACATTGTGAAAAACTTATTTACCCGCCTCTTCAGCATTAATCAAAATGAAAGTTTGGTTCAATGTGACACATTATTAACTATATTGTTTCTTGGCCACCGTTCACAGCATGTGGATGAATCATAATAATGCTGATAAAACAAAGACAGAATGAAAATAAAACACAGTTGGGAACTTCATTGCTTAGTCATGGTAATTAGGCATAAGCACAGCCTACTCAAATCATTCACTTCATTGTCTTAAAGGAATAGCTCACCCAGAAATGTAACTTTTTCACTGTTAATTAACTCCCATCTTGTTTCAGCCCTGTTTTCTTTTCTTTTTTTTCATCTGTGAAACATGACATTTCTTATGCAAAATGTGTGAGCTTCTGTTTCATAAAGTGCACTGTTAGACATTTCTGTAATTTGTAGTTATTTATTATATATCACCCAGTATAATACTTTAAATTAATTCCCTTTATATAATGGGGATTTTCAGTGATGTCAAACACCACATACAGAGATTTACTGGATTTTTAAAAATTGCTGTATATTACTTTATTTGCCATAATGGCCTCTTTGGAGCTATTCCATCATGTTTTTTTATTTTCCTATTTTTTTAAAAATTTGATTGACAGGATTTGCCTTACGCTGTGTCTACAACACCACAACGGCTGTCTACATTGGACATGTCAAAGTGACAGTTGCAAAATGCAAATCCAATTGTCCTTTAGTGTCAGAAATAGCGTGAGCGCTTGGAGTACTGTACATCAGAAATATAATCAGTTTACTGTCTGGGATTTGTCAGAGCTGCATCCAGTGTAGACAGTATCAGTGATTATAATGGGGTCTGTTGTCTTATGTCGCGTCACATTGCTCACATCCTGGGTAGACATGGAACCAGCACGGCAGCACCTCGGGTTTTGCCCAGGGATGGAACTAGGCGTAACGCATAACGTTTGATTTTAAAAAAGACTTTCTTAGCTTATTGATTTTTTCTTTTTTTTCTTCAGGAACACATTTATCTCTGTAACAAAGTGGATGGTGAGTAAACATGGCCTACGTTTTGGAGCAGCACCTGGGTTATATGTATTCTTTGACTGCTTACATGTATTTCCATTAATTTTCAGTTGCCTAAAGATTCTTTGTGAGAATAAATCCAGAGGATACTGCAAAAAGTTCTAAGACATGAGAAATGCTGAAGATGCACTGTCCCAGCATTAGCATTGTGTATTTTTAGGTGTTATGTATGTAATGTTTTAAATAAAGAATTTGATATTTTGTTATAATTGTGTCTGTTTGACTTAAATGTTAGTAGTATTTATGTAGGATACAATTCTATATAAAAATAATAAAATATAATTTATATTTAGCACAAATTAATGAGTTACAGTAGTGTATAACCTGTTTTTTAATAGTAATTGCACTGTATTACATAAATACAGTACCATAGGCTACTGTAAAATTGAAATACAGTTATAGTACTGTAAATCTTAATTTTAACTTACTGGTGACAATGTAAAAAGCCTTTGAAATGTCTAACAGCGATGGTTATCTTTTCTGCCAAAAATGAAACCATAAAAGATCAACAGGTATAGTTCCCTGCTTAATTTACAGTATCATCATACGTTTTTGCTGTACAAAGTAGCTCAAACATTCTGTGTTTCACAGAATAAAAATGGGTCAAAGGCGTGAGGGTAATTAATGATGACCAATTTTTGGTGGGTTAACACTATTTTCAGTTTTTCATTTTAAGGGCTGGAGACAACACGCAAATAAATTGTATTTGCTTGTCATTATCTGAATAAAACACTTCTAATACAAAACAAGTCTCAATACACCAATAAATAGGCTAAAAGGTTTTTGAGCCATAAATCCCTGGTCAGTGTTTTGTAACTTTACAGCATGACAATGAAGATAATCATTTCTGGATTTTGTCTTCACAAAGAACAACAAATAGGTCTACTAAACAACTAACTAAATTCTTGAAGCTAACTACTTGATCTTTCTCCAATAAAGCACAAGGCTGCTTTTTTATTTCGCTCGAAAGCTTCTAAACGGAGTTTGTTTGATTATGGGCAGGTTTTTTATGTAGCTTTCATCATATTTGTTAGTGTTTAGTCAGTTATTTCGTCGCGAAATATCCGAATATAGAAATGCACGTGAAGATTCCATATATTTACAAAGAGATATCAGTTTACCCATGACAGAGAAAGTCCGCGTTTGTCTCATCTGGGCGCGCGCGCTTTGACCGTGGCACTTTCGCGCGCACCGCACGCGCCTTTCTTTGCCGATCGTTTACCCGATGATGTCAGTGAAAGAGTGAAGCGGCTTTTCTTACCTGGATCGTGGTGGAGCGCTTTCGCCCTGTGGATGCCCGGGTGGTGCATCTCTCCCGGCTTTTCGTAATGCCGCCGCAACCGGCTGTGAAGTCAGTCAGAAATCCTTTAAACAGGTAGAGAAACGGACCCTAAAACTTCGCAGTTCTGACAGTGAATCTGCACTCAGGGACACTAACGAGTCTCCCCACAGCAACAGCGTTCTGTTGACAGTTCTACACACCACACGCGTTCATCTCCGTTTCTTTTACTCTGCTTCGTTTTGGAGGTAAACAAGGTAAAAAGGTAGCAGAGCGGAGAGAATTCCTGGAACAAAAGAGTGTAGTTCTGGAGAGGCAGAGCGGAGCTGTGCCTGCTCTCTACTCCACATACAGCAGATGCTTGCAGCGCAGATTGTAAGGGAGGGGTGGGATGTGGCCGGGAATGTTCATGATGGAGAGAGTGAGCGATAGCTTGACTCAGATTAGTCAAATATCACGATTATTATTATTTAACTCCTACATTATGATATTTGGATAAGAGAGTGAGAGAGAGAGAGAGAGAGAGAGAGTTACTAATGTATATTGTCACCATTTTAAACTAAGGGCTACAGATGATTTCACTAGTTTCTTATCTGCATACAGCATTTAAATAAATTATCTTATAAGTTCCATATCTGCATATCTGAAACCTAAACAATTTTACAAAAAAAGCTCACCTTGATCAATCCAGAAAATGCATAGTAAGCTGTCTTAATCATTCAGAAATAATCACAAACCAGTTTAAATAATTTTACTGACAAGTTTGATCAATTCACTGAAAAGAGCGGAGTCAGCTGACACTAAAGAGTGATTCAATTGCTTAATAAATCTATTAGAAAATCTATTATCAAATCTAATCTTTATTTTACTTTGCCTTTATTTTTTAAAGAAATGTTTACTTTAAAACTGCTTTGTAATAATATTTGTATGGGAAAAAGTGTTATACAAAAATAATTGAATTGATAATTCTTTTTGTGTTTACGCATCTAACATTAATAGTGGGTAGAAAAAATACATACTTTATACAAATTCATTATTTCCCAGAAAAGACTTTGCTACCTTCAATACAGCAACAATGTGAAAGTTATTATTCATGTACAAATGGGTCAGTAATGCAATATAGCTGCATATATATTTTAAGAGCTGGGGTTCCTCACAAGGGGATCGTGATAACACTAAAAAAAAGAATTTTTCGAAGTTGTAATAAAAGATTATTGGGGTATGTTTTACAAGAAAATACAATTTCAATCTTCCTACTTCAAAATGTCACATTTAATTCAACGTGTTACTTGCAGTTTCTTTGAAATTACATGTATATTTTTTACAATTTCTTTTTTTTTTTTTTTTTTCAGTTTATGTGGGTGTCTCTGGCATCAAAAAGTTTGAAACTCCCTAGCTTAGACAAGTCTAGAGACAACACCAAGTGCTGTAGTAGCTTTTGAAGCCCAGTCACTAAATGTGATCCAAAGGATCATGTTTTGTTCAGGTGGTAATCATAAGGGTATCACTGACCATTAGATGTCCAATGCTCCTGTGAAGCTCCAAGCTGCCACATTGTTGCTCTAAGCCTGCTGGGCTTCACATAGCCAAGCTTGGCCTGCTGCTCGCCATCCTTCACCCATATGGGTCAGCTTCCTGTTCCTGCTGGGCAAAACCCTACTAGAGAACCTATCCTTTCACGCTGACCTATGAGCAGTTTTGCTCACCTAAATCCCATCCTGACTCTGAGCCATTTCAATAAAGCTGTTCTCTGACCAGTGCCCATGAACACCCAGAAGAACAGGCAGTTCTACCAATACTGCACCTGCAGTCTAAGTTTGGACGATATGAGTTAACAGCTTCTAATGTCGGCACTTTACATCTACCATGGTCTATGGGTGTACTCACACTAGGCGCTCTGAACCGCAAAGCCTGGTTCGTTTGACAAATGTGATCACTCCGTTCCGTGCCCGGGCACGGTTCGTTTAGCCGGCCCTGGCTCACTTGGAAGAGGTGGGCCAGAGCGGGGTTCGGTTGGGCTCGAGCGCAGTTCGCATGCAGTGTGAGCGCTAACCGTGCCAGAGCATGGAACAGTTACTACTTTTGTGTGCACTACTGTCATCACTATGACGGCAAACATCTTTATTACTACTTTGATAGTACGCTTATCAATTCATGTAATTAATTCGAGTGTATTTGGGTTTATAACGGGTCTGATTCTCACCTTATTGATGAACAGGAATTGTAGTTTGCGAGTAAAGCTGCAAATTCCTCCATTAACGTCAGCTGCCTTCGTAATAATCCTCTGATACATGCTATTGAAAATCGCTGCGCGGTATAAATTATAAATAGCCTATTATTAGGCAGTATCTTAGCGAAAGTGCATTTCTTCCTGTTTTCTTCCATTCAAAAAATTGCATCGTATATGACATAAGCGTGCTCCGGCCTGGAACGTTAAGTGCAGTGTGAAAGCGGGCCAGCGGGGGAGTGGGGAGGGGGGGCAATCACGCTCGGGCTCGGTTCAAGGCAACCGTGCCTAGTGTGAGTACACCCTATAACTAGACTGCAGGATCTGTTCATGAATACGCGTGGGGTATATGAGAGCAGTCCAATTCCCAAACCAAGAGAGAGCACTTATGGTGGTGAAATTATTCAATGGACCCAAGTGGTGGTACTTACAGAGGTTGGTGCCTTTGTACAGTATGTATGTGAGTAGATGATAGACAGCTATATTTGGCCACCGTAGATCACCTATAGAGGTAAGGATCAATGACATGATGCTCATGATGTTCAAAATCCAAGGTATACTGCACAATACATGAATACACACATTCTATGATGAGCATGTTTTTAAGTTTTGAATTAAAATTCATTTTGATACTCATAATGTAGATAAAAAGCATCATTAAAATAATGAATTTCTTAAAAATAAATCCTTATTAACTAAGCTTTAACCCAGTGGTCTTAAATTCAATTTCTGAAGGGCCACAGCTCTGCACAGTTTCGCTCCAAACCTAATCAAACACACCTGATCCAGCTAATCAAGGTCTTCTGGATTACTAGAAACTACCAAGCAGGTTTGAGTTGGAGCTGATTGGAGCTAAACTGTGCAGTGCTGTGGACCTCTAGGAATTGAGTTTGAGACCACTGCTTTAACCTAATCTTTTATTACTGTTTTTTTTAAAGGATTAGTTCACCCAAAATGAAAATTCTGTCATTAATTACTTACCCTCATGTCGTTCCACACCTGTAAGACCTTTGTTCATCTTTGGAACACAAATTAAGATATTTTTGATAAAATCTGATGGCTCAGTAAGGCCTGCATCGCCAGAAATAATGCTCCCTTTTTCAATGCCCATAAAGCTACTAAAAACATATTTAAAACAGTTCATGTGACTACAGTGGTTCAACCTTAATATTATAAAGCGACTAGAATACTTTTTGTGCACCAAAAAAACTAAATAATGACTTTGTTCAACAATATCTAATGGACGATTTCAAAACACTGCTTTATTAAGTTTCGAAGCTTTACGAATCTTTTGCTCCGAATCAGTGGTTTGGAGCACGTATCAAACTGCCAGAGTCACGTGAACCTTTGAAGTTTCAAAACACTTATGACGTAATCATGTGACTTTGGCGCTCCGAACCACTGATTCGAAACAAATGATTCGTAAAGCGTCAAAGCTTCATGAAACAGTGTTTTGAGATCGCCCATCACTAGATATTGTGGAATAAAGTTGCTATTTTGTTATTTTTGGCACACAAAAAGTATTCTCGTCGCTTTATAATATTAAGGTTGAACCACTGTAGTCACATGAACTGTTTTAAATATGTTTTTAGTAGCTTTATGGGCATTGAAAAAGGGAGTGTTATTGCTGTCGATGCAGGCCTCACTGAGCCATCAGATTTTATCAAAAATATCTTAATTTGTGTTCCGAAGATGAACGAAGGTCTTACGGGTTTAGAACGACATGAGGGTGAGTAATTAATGACAGAAATTTCATTTTTGGGTGAACTAACCCTTTAATGACAGGGAAGAGAAGAAATATTGTTGAATAAAATCTTTTTTTTGTTTGTTTGTTTGTTTGTTTTTGCGCACAACAAGTATTCTAGTTGCTTCATAACATTAAGGTTGAACCGCTGTAGTCACATGGACTACTTTAACAATGTCTTTGCTACCTTTCTGGGCACTGAAATGTGCAATGATGTTGCTGCCTACGGTCTCAGATTTCATCAAAAATATCTTAATTTGTGTTCTGAAGATGAACGAAGGTCTTACAGGTTTGGGACGACATAAAGGTGAGTAATTAATGACAGAAATTTCCTTTTGTGGTGAACTAACCCTTTAAACTTTTCTTAAAAATAGTCTGAAAGTTTTTCAAAACCACATAACCAACAAATACAAAGAATATATTTCCAAAAACTAGATTTTATTGCCACATAAGCAATCTTTCCTCCACTCAGGATTTTAGACATTGTATATGTTGTAAACAGCGCCTTTTTGGTTCACAACATCCACACATAGTATGTATCTAGCATTGGAATGTTTTTTTCTGTATGCAAGGCTTTGATCAGGTAGACACAATTGGGTCAGCAATTCATCTCTTTTTTTTTATCAGATAAATTTCACAAGAAGGAGTTGAAATATATAAAAAGGACTAAGAGACACAATGGAAGATACCACCTAAATTAAGAAATGAACAATGATTTTTATTTCAGATTTGCTATTCCATGTTACAGATGCAAGAGCAGTATATATTGATGGGAGATTTTCAGGATAATGAATATTTATCAGGAAAAAAGTAGAGATAGTAATATTAGTGATATGAATTCTAAAGATAATGTTTATTGATGAGGTCAGAAATAAGCAAAAGCACATAATGTAAATGTACACTGCACATATAAAATACTCTCCAATAGGAAAAAGAAATAAATAAAAAATTCAGATACCAAGGGAAAACTGACGTCTCTTGAGACGCAGAAGCTCATTCCCTTGTGCATCTCTGTTCTTACTTTGCAGGCTGTCATGGGTATGGGCTAATCACTGCACAGGTGTCTGCTTGTGGCTGTCACTCATCTAGCTCACTACGATATGCAAATGATCTTAAATGCCCCTGCCTCTGCTGGATGAATCGTCCAATCCAATGTCATTTTGCATGGATGGGTTTGTGCCAACTGCATCAGTTATAACCTCCCACTCCTCCCCAAGCTGAGAGCCAATCAACCACCATTAATATACACCAAATGTCTTTGTAGATTTCCTCCAGGGCTGTGCCTAACTGTCGACGTCTCCAATTAAGCCAAAACAGAATGTAGACGTCCACCTTCCCTGCCATCCCGTGCAGCCAACGGCTATCAGTAAAACCGCTTACACAGAAGCTGCTTTTGGCTATGTTGCACTAAAACGCCGCTAGCCATGCACTTGACAGTCCTTGCGTATTGCAAATTACTTCCAACATATCAACAGTTCGAGTGAACTAGTGCCATAATTATATACTTAGTCAAATTGTTCAATTCATGCCCAAGTTATAGTAGTGAAATTCAGAGTGGGCAGATCGTGTTTAAATTTATTAGTGACTTAAAAATGCTGGTGTCATATCACTGAGCAACAGTACAACAGTCATCCAAAATATTTCAGGAAAGCAAAAATATATTACAGGCTTTTACTAAGAAACTCGTGTTTTCTACTTACTTTAAATAAGAAACATTAATGAATTGATGTCCAATTTTTCAACTCAGACATCTCTCCCTCTCTCTCTCTCTTAAAGATCACATTGAAGTTTAGGAGACGATAACTAATTACAGCACAAATTTCAGTTTCATGAGGCGGATGGTGAAATGAATGTGGTTCAGAGAGGTGGCCCTGATCAAATATTCCCTTTCAGCCGAGGAAGAACAAAGGCTATCAATGGCGGAGGGATTACTTATGCCCTTTTCCCTCGCTTCTTGTCCAGTTCTCACATTCTCTTTTACATGAGAGGCAGCTTTCACTGTGCAGATAAAAGCAAGAGCGGTTTGATTAGAATAACCCGCCGTTCACCTGCATGCATGTGACGTTCTGCTGAAGAAAGGAAAACAAGCTAGAGATGGTTTTGCTCCAGGACTAAGATTTTAGATTGGACATCAAGCAGCGACCCAAGTAACCCATTCCTAATGTAGTGTGTGTCATATTTTCTTTTAAGTTGGGTAGTTTTGTTCACAGTTTTCAAAGATGAGGTCATGTTTCGCAACCTGTCCATATTTGCAATGGCTTAATTTGCCAGCTTCTTCCAAGTTACAGATGAATTTACAATGAAATACTAGGACTGGGGCAATATATCGATGCATCGCGATTCATGGATCTTTTCTGATATTTTCCAAATGCATCGCATATTGATTCTGGGCGTAGTTTTTTAAAGGTGCAGTGTGTAAATTTTAGCGGCATCTAGCGGTGAGGTTGCGAATTGCAACCAACGGCAGCTCACCCCTCCCTTTCAAAGCAAAATAGAGAAGCTACGGTGCCCGTCTGGCCGACACAAGTCAAAGATATCATCATCTGAGACAGCAGAGAGTACGTTAGCCAGTCAGGCAAAGAGGTTTCTTCTTACTTCTAACAAAGAATGGTCTCTGCTTCTAATAAACCAGACGACTACTACTACTACTACTTCTTCATGCATATTCAACATAGTGATGATGCAAGCTGCCTCTAAATACACAAACGATTTAGAAGAAAAACATAGTGATGAAACGTGCTCTGTAGAGTGTTTGTCCATTTAGGGCTGCTGTAGAAACATGCCGGCGCAAAATGACGACTTGACATGGAGGGGGGACCGCGGTGAATGTAGATATAAATGGCTCATTCTAAGGTAATAAAAACATAACGGTTCAGTATGTAAGGTCTTTATACACCACTGAAATCATAGTTATGTATATTATATTGCATTTCTGTCAATAGATCCTCCCAAATTTTACACATTGCACCTTTAACAGCAGATGGCACTCTAGGCTATTTTTTTAATCGCACAGTCAAATGCTCATGAAGAAGAGCGCTCGTGCGTTCGGCTGAGTCTGAGAATGTATTTGCACCTCAAAATGCTTTTATGACGCGAGATTAATGTAAACAGCAAAATGCAAACACCCTTGTAATACGTTTCAACCTTTTCAAACTTTATGAATGATTATTTTATAGAAGGTTCAAGTGGTGTGTATAAGGAATTGGAAGGAAGCAGAGTACGGCAGTTTCTAAAGCACGCAGTGCCATCTGTTGTTGAAAACTAAGCTTAGAATCGATTCAAGAGAGAATCACGATACATACGGAAAATATCAGAATCGATCCAGAATCATTTCTCAATTTGTGATGCATCGATGTATTGTCCCAGTTTTAATGACAATTGACATCAACTATTGTTGAAATATATTTGAAGCTTTTTCTCCTTTTAAAAGTTATGCTTTATGTTGTATTTTGCGTGATTATATGGTTAGTTGTTGTCCTGTAGCTCAAACAGTAGAGCATGGTGACAACGACATGGTCATGGGTTCAATACCCAGGGAATGAATGAACTGATAAAATGTATACTGTACCCTGAATGCAATGTACTGTAAGGGATAAAAGCGTAAAGGCTAAATGTAATATTAGCATTGTTTAGCATTTATTTATAAGTCACGAACAACCAGTTTAGAACCACTGCATCAGCGCCTTGGGATCCTAATTTATTTGGGATTATAAAACATTACTATTGCATAAATGTCATTGAAGTTTAATATTACTGAGGCTTATGATACAGAAAGCTAAATGAAAGCGAATAAAGCTAAAGACGACGTCACAGACTAATGTGTCTGTCAGCCTCACCTTTAACCTCATTGACTAAAGAACATCCGTGAACATCAGTAGACACTATGGCTAATTCCGTTTATTCCATTTGTTTGTGTTTTGGCAAGGAGCAGCTCTGCAACTATCTTTGTCACATCACATCGTCTCATCAGTGAAACCCCCCAGCCATCTCTCCCAAGAGTGATTAATCTTCTAACACTAATTAGATATTTGCTAATTAGCATCTGACATATGAGGGGAGGAAGAGAAACATTTGCATGCGGACACGGATGGCTGCAGTCTGCAAATGCCGGCCTCAACCTCACCGAAGTGTCATCAATGGAGTTAGAGACATGGCACACCTCGCGGAGCAGGATATTCTGGTGTCAGAATGCCTGCTGGGTGATCTACCTGCATATAAGAGAATGTCAGTGTCCAGGGGCTCCGGCATTATTTTATTCATTTTCAAATGAAGTCACCCCCTACGTTTCAAATGAGCACGTCTAGATTTTAATGACCATCGTGGTGGAAACCTGGAGCTGAAAGGACATTAATCTGGATATTGCCAATTTAGCAAGAAGCCTGGTGGGAGAAAATCAGCGGGATTTTGGTCCTCTGTCTTCGCCTACACAGTCTCTTTCTGTCCATATCCAGCTCATTTTATATGCCCTCATCAATTAATGACGACAGCTTATTATCATTTCATTGTGAGGGTTAAAAGATCGGTAGCAGATGGAGAAATGCTACCTGTGAAATTGATAAAGCTGAGCTATAATCAGACTTGTAGATTATAGTGCGATATGAATGACTGATTGACCCCGCTTTACTGAGCGAGAAACAGATGATTTTATACAGTAAACTGGCACTAAATGTATATGATATTACTGTACGCTTGTCCTATAAGAAAAAGAGTCATTCTTGCCAAGGGATGGGAATAATAAATAATAATTGTAACAGTTGTGTACCTTAATAGTTCAATTAATGATTTTTCAAGAAAAAAAAAATAGATATTTAAAAAGAAATAAGTGCAGTTCCTGTCATGTTTTGAGTTTGTATTTGATGTATGAAATCGTACAAGTGAGGTCATACGAATTTGTACGAATTAGCCAACTCATTAAATACGGACGAATTGCCGTGAGATCAGGTTGGGTGTGTCTTGTTAATTTGCTCCTCAGTTCTGTCTATTTAAACCCTGTTTTTAGTCCTTTTCAGTGTCTATTGTCATCTTTGCTACGTCATTTAATGTTGGTTGTTCTGTTCCTGATCCCTGAGATTCGGTTTTTGTGAAGATTTGAGTTTAGTTATAAATAAAAGACTGCTGTACAGACCGTGACAGTTCCATTGCAAAATAAGAAAATTTCAATAATAAATACACTACAGTTCAAAAGTTTGGGGTCAGTAAGTTTAAAAAAAAAAAAAATAAGTTAATACTGTAATTCAGCAAGAATGTATTAAATTTATCAAAAGCTACAGTAAAGACTTTTACAATGTTGCAAAATACAATTTCAAATAAATGCTGTTTTTTTTACTTTCTATTCATCAAAAAATCCTGAAAAAAAGTATAATGGTTTCAACAATGTTTTATGAAGGATAATGTCACACTGATGAAGACAGTTATTTTAAATTGTAATAATATTTCACAATATTACTGTTTTTATTCTATTTTTGATCAAATAAATCTGACCTTGGTGAGTATGAGAGAATCCTTTCAAAAAACAAAAAACGTGAAGAAAGAAAAAAAAAAAAAAACCACCAAATTTTAAACTGTAATTTTTTTTTTTTTTTTTTTTTTATGTCAAGAGTAATTACTCCTCTTTGGCTACGTTCACACTGTCAGTCCAAATCCGATTATTTTTGTATCCGATAGGAATCTGACCTAAATAATTGACTGTCCACACTGTGTATCGCAACTGTTTAAATCCGATTTATGTGTCCCATGGAATATCTGCATTAGTTTCTATAGCAATAACATTGCATTGGAAGGCATACACCAAAAACAACAACAACAGCAACAACAACTGCAATGTGGAGGGATTTGCAATAAAGATGTCTTATTTACAACATGACAATATGTAGCCGCCGCACTGGACTAGCCTACATCTTTTGAGGCAGTGGCAGAAACATAAGAGGCTGGTTTGCACGGATTTATTCCGTGCTGTCGTGGTTCGAACAGGAGGGGTTACATTGGTGCCGTGACCCTGATGGGAGTGAGGTTTAGGGGGGTGAGTGTAACGGACGTAGGCCAGTAAGAGCTGTGCATGTAAACCTTACTCCCCTGCTCTCAAGAGGTGCTCTAGCAACTGACGCTAGAGACTGTGGTCTTTAGCCTCCTTGTTAGAGTGCCCGACTCCCATGCCAGCGGACCAGGGTTCGAGTCCCACTTACAGCGGGTGGTTCAAACAGGAGGGGTTACATAAACACACCTTGCTGCACACCGCTGAACACATCAGAATGGAAATGACACTTATTCCAGATCCCTTCTGTCTTGATACTAATATCACAGTATCGTCTTCGAGATAAAATGACTGATGCACCATCTGTGAACCCATAAAATGAGGGTGATTCTGACAAGCTATCCATCACACGACTTCTGGCTGACCGTGGCAAACATGGACCTGCAATTCAGCTTTCGAGAACCCCTCGATGCGCTGCTAACGATTTTCATGTGTCGCAGGATTTCACAGTGTAATTAAATCCTTAACTAGTGGCAACTTTAGGGGGAGCGCGCACTGTCACAAGGGGGTGGTTAGCTGGATGTGTTTGAGTTGGTGAAATATGTGATTTCACAGGGAAATCGGCTCACAGATGTCTCATTAACTTCATGTCATTTGCACCCACTTTTCTACGTCATTATGGAAATTAGCAAATACAGAAAATGATAAGAAAAAGTTTGTACTGTAGAAAGTTCTGACTGTGATTTGTCATGTTCATTAGCATTTCTGGCACAGGATCTAACAGACTAAATAACTGAGGTTGTATACAAAAACCATTTATCTGGTGCAATATAAAACAAATCCATTGGCCAAATTAGATATTTTTCATGAAGTACACTGTACACCATTTCAACAAGAAAGCTGCCTCTGGTGAACGTCATTGTACGTGTACTTATGTGCAAAAACTCTGCCAAGCTTGCCTCACAGTAATGATCTGGTGTGTGTGTTTTATTCATGCACTTTAAGCTTCATATTGTGGATGATTTGCATCCAAATTTCCCATCAGGGATCAATAAAGTCTGTCCGTCTGTCTGCCTGTCTATCTATCACACGTGCTTTTGCAGACTCCAGCTATACCATAATGTGCCACTGCTGTGTGTTTTGTAAACAGGAAGAGCTCCTGCTGACCAAATAAGATTATTCAGAGGACACATTGTTTTTTTGCTTACAGCTCAAACTGTGAACATAATCAGCCAGCTTTCTCTGCCCCCTCTTCACAATCACTCTGAAACACATCAAGGTCAAGTGGCTGAAGACACTGTCATTACAGCAGTGTTAAAAAGAGATCAAATCCACAAGTGTTATTTAACAAAATGATGAAAGATCGGGAGAGCATTAATGAGAGCTGTATTTATGAATTGCAGATACAAATGTGTTCTTTAAATGTTACAAACTGATCAGATCTACGAATTTTGCCTAGTTATAGATCCATGATTGTGACACTCACTAGAATTGTAAATTGATCATAAAATACTGGCATTGAAATATTGATATTTGGTGGTGTTTTTTTTTTTTTTTTTAATATTAATAATTTTATTACTTATTTAGCATCAAAATGAATGTGAAGCATAAGCTTCAATATTAAAAATTAACTTTGATAGCAAATTATTAAGGATGCGAACTACTCTGCTCACTTTACCATAAGCAGCAACGCGTAAAAACACAAAGCGGTCACAACCAGCAGCCATTCACACCAACGACGATAACTAAAAACTATAAAGTTTTAATAATTGTTGTAATTCTAAGAGAATAGGGAAGTCCATACCACAACTATAAGAGCTTTTCAGACTGCACTTAACCATGGGTTATTATCATTCTAAACACCTCTTTTAACCCCGGGTAAAGGAACATTTCACGCTGGGGTTAGCACCGCTTTTTACCCAGGGTTATGAAACCCTGTTTCGGAGCAGGGTTAGCACTGCTTTTGTGGTGTTAACCCCACATTGTGGTGCCAAATAGCCAGACACTTAGCAACAGACAAGCAATCACATACTCATATTCACATGCTCTGGACAATCACGGAACCACCTCGCATTGTATATAAACAGTAAATTCAGCGTTTGAGAGGAAAAGTGTCAAATGCTGACAAAAGAACGCAACAATTTGAGTAAAGAAGAGACCGTTTCATTGTTACCTTTATAGTCCGAAATGTCCACTCAGTATAAACTTGACAGTACAGTTGGCAATAAGAGGATGCACAATGCTAGATCTATATAAACAGGTTGCATGATGTGTTTATCCAATCAATGACACTGACACCGCAAATATGCAAATAAGAAAATTCATGTGAAACATCCCTGGTTAGATATGTTCTGAAGATGGTTTGAGCTAGTTTATGTTGGTCTTTAGTTGGTCATGAGCTGGTTTAAGCTGGTCCTGAGCTGGAGCTAGTTACTTAGTACCAGCCTAGGACCAGCACGATCAGTTTATGAATACCCAGGATTAATTGTTAAAGGGTCATGAAACCCCCCTGTTTTAGCCTGGTCATTCACACCTGTTGTTGGAGAACAACCAATAAAACACAGACCTACAACACACTCATTATACAGAATGATGAATATTAATATATGAGCACGGAGAAAAACGACAACAAACACCCAAGCACAAGGGAGAAATGCGAAAGAATATTTAAAAGGGCTAATAATACTTTCATTACGTTTACGAGCACTGCAGTCTCAAGATAAACAACACGTAGTTTAACACAGAAAGAATAAAGACATAGTTTAATTTTTGTCCATTCTCTAAGTCTTTTGTTCATCAGAATAATCGTGTCATTGCGTTCAGATACACCACTGTATCAGTGTCCAGTTTGCACATATTTCATTTGAAGAAGACTTGATGAAATATGTGTGCATACACCGTGCTGGTTAATGTTTGGTGCAGGAGAATGTGAAATATGTCAATAAAAACTTTAAACACGGATACTTTATTCGCTATAATCCACGTGGCTAGCGTTGTTAAACTCATCGCGGAGCTCCGCGCTGAAACCGATCATATGCGCGCTCCACGTGCATATCATAACAATTGTATTTTTCATGTGTTCGTATTCAAACTTCAGTTCTGACCGCATCGCGGGCAAAATACAAACAACACTCAAGTGCTGCTGTGCTGAGGGAAACATACACACGGCTCGCGTGTCCGAACGCAGATCGAGGTGAATGAACAGCACTTTTGTGACATTTGAATTCTCCGCTGTAATGCGATCTCATGCGAACATATTTTCCATTTGTGCTGGTAGATTACAGCAAAACAATCCACATGCACCCAAACTTCGCGTCGTAGGGAAACGCATTTTTGTGTTGTAGCACTGAGGTGCACGAGCACCAACGATATTTCTCTGAATGACAAGAGACAGAGGCAAGAGAAGTGATAGCCTACTTCCTCGTGCATAATACCGCAATTATAATCTTATGCATACTACAGCGCAGCGATTGGATTGAATGTTCTTTTTTTCTCATGAATAAATGCATAAACTGTTGACGTCAGCATGTTCGACCAGCCCATACTGGAGCCAATCAGAACTCCGGATCTTGCCGGTAGTACACGATGACGTCAGATTTTGTGACGTTGCTCCGACTTAGCTTTTCAAACCGGAAGACAGAAATTGCTCTGAAAAATGCAAAAATAACTAATTTCAAATTATAAATAAAATTAATGAGTACCTTTAGTGTTTTTAATGATGTGCAGCCTATACATATCTGTTCACAGCTCAAAAAATGTGTTCTGGGGTTTCATGACCCTTTAACCCTGGGTAAATTATGAGCAGTGTGAAACGTGAAGCAAGATAACACAGGAATCTGTTTACCCGGTAGGGCTGCACGATGTATCATTTTAGCATCGAAATCACGATGTGCGCATCCGCGATATTCACATCTCAGGATGTGCGATGTCTAGTAGGGATCGTTAATCCGTACGGACCAGACACCACAGTTCAAAACGCACGCTGATTCTCTGATTAATTGCAAAGTTTGACCATCAAACAATGAAAGTTTTTCATTTCAACATGTTTTAGGTCCTGTCAGTTTAAACATTCAAGCGATTTTTAAACCATTTGAACGCACGTAGACGCGAAAGAGAGCTCAATTCTGAACGTGCGGCTGTTTTATGTGCACGCACACACACAGAGCCGCGTGAACACTGCATGTCGCTCTCTTCCGCATCTGTTTGTGCCTGAATGGACATATACATGCAGAAAAATAGTTCAAATGCACGTAAAAGATCGACTATCCTCATAAACACAATTGATTATGGCTTAGGTGAACTAAACAACTGAGAAAGAAAACCGGATGTGTAACAATATTTTGGATCCGTGCCATGTGTTCGGTCTTAAAGTGACAGAAGCCCCTGCTGCTTTCTGTCGTGAATGTTAATCAAACAACAAAAGACAAAGAGAAAAATCACTTTTGTAGTTTTAACATAGATTAATTATATTTAATTTATACAGTGAAGACTATGCAGTGTTATTTTACAATTGATTATTCAGTTTCTGTACCTGAATACTGTTAAACTTACCTGAAATATATAAAGCACTGTTTATTTAATTTGTATCTTTATCTATGCTTGTAATTTGTTCATTATTTTCTATGCGTATTCACTCACCTACAAAATCACCCCATTCATCCTAGAATGATTATTTTTTTCCAAATAGAGCTATTCAAGTCATCTGGTGAATTTTTTTTCATATCGCAATATATATCACAGAAAAACAAAATATCGCAATGTCAGTTTTTTCCAATATCGCGCAGTCCTATTTTACAATAGTTTACAATGACCCAGGGTTAACTATTTCAAGTGTGAAAAGCCCTATAATGACACAGAGCAATGCTATCCAAAGTCGCTTACAATAAGAGGACTTGGCAACTCTGACCTTTTTTGTGAAGTTATTTTACTCTACTACATAAATAGTAAGTTAAACGTGTCATTCATTATATGCAGTTTTTGTGGTGTTTGATATGATCATGCTCTACAATTGATAATGAATGTAAAACAGAAAAGTTTGTTAATTTGCAGATTAGACCTATTTACTGTTAATAACCACTTTTTAATGTCAATAATCACCCATTTTGTCCCTAAAATTGACATTTGGCTTTTATGTATGCTGTTGTTGGTGTTAAGAAAAAAGAACATATGTGGTATTGTTTCCACCACTCATGTTTTCTTGAGAAAATGAAAAAATCTAGTTTAATTGAACACTGTCTAATCTGCCTACAGACACCCACCCTAAACAAACATACAGAGTGATATAAATAGTGCATGTTTTATAATCTATAATTTACAGTAAAATACCTCATTCATGCTTATTTTACTTTGAAATGGACTGCTACGATAATATGCTGTTCAAGTGTGTGCTGTAGGTGTCAATCTCAAAACTAACTCTGCATATCCAAGCGGCCAATTAGTGTTTGAGGCAGGCAGGCGTCCACATAGAGAATCCACAGAGTGTGTGTGTGTGTGTGTGTGTGTGTGTGTGTGAGAGAGAGAGAGAGAGAGAGAGAGAGAAAGTCGATGAATTCCAACGACACTTGCTGAGAGCAAGTAACTTCTTTTGGGCTCCTGGTAGTGGACGGTTGCAAACATCTCAGATAAAGCAGAGAAGTAGCCTTGCAGAAAAATCAATAATTCATAGGTGACGATCAGATTTCTTCTTTGCCCGTCGTCAAGGTGAGAGCATGCCGGGCTCCAGGCTGAGCCAGCTTTCTGCAGCGGCCTGGAAAATGACAGCAGGCTTGTCAGGAAGAAATGCGTGCTATCGACGCCTGCCTGCGTAATGATGTGCATGGCGCTGCGCACTCGTGCAAACGTGCGTGTGCGTCCTCTCGGTATTGCTGACTGACAGGATATCTCTCTCGCTGTGACACTAAGAGCTCCACGGGCTGAAGTTCCAGACACTTTCAGACCACAGTCTCACCGAAATCCAGTCGCAGTTCTGCTGAGCTTCTCGCCAGCACAAATATTTCAGGAGGATTCAAACCACCAGGCCATTACTGAGACCTCTGGCTCTGTCTGTCAAAGCGTTTCCGTTTGACTTTGCATCTCGGTGATTGATAGAGAGCGGGCGGACTCGCAACTGGCTCGGTATCAGATCCAGAGATTTGATGCGATGTGACAGGCAGCCACGAAGCTCCTCAGAGACCCCGAGGAGAACTCGACTCATTCTTGCATCCACGGTTCCTCAAGCGCGAGCAACGGACCACAGCCAGATGGCAGAGCGGCAAGGACAACCCACCCGGCGCAGGCCACGACCAATCGGGTGTAACGAGCAGAACTCTGTAACGGTATCCATAGAAACGGCAGTTTTCTTGGCCTATGGCACACGAGTGACAGGGAGCTCAGGTATAAGATCTCGCAGCGGTCATCAATCACTTCAAAGCAGAGGCTGCTACACCTCCGCAGTGCGGTGAACTTTAAACAGAGAACAACAAAGAGACGGGCTTTCAATCAATCATAATGACACGCTTCTCCACGGCCCTGTTCAACCAGCAAACCTACTCGCAGTCAACTACACATCACTCTTCATTTAGTGCTTAACGTCCAACCCATCTACTAAAGCATTAATGTAACTCCCCCTCTCAAACGCACACAACAATCAAACCTCTGATATGGAGGTGGCAGGAATGTTACAGAGAATGACGGAGAAAGCAAAATAAGACTAGATTTGTATGCTCAAAAGGAAATTTCATTGCTTCAAAGTAATTTGTTTGCCAACACTGAATGCAAAACTGCTTCATGATGTGAGAATCTCAGAATGAGAATTGACCAATGAGATTTCACAGTGGGTGGGGTTGCGTAGTCCGTCGCTGCATACACAGAAACTGGACGATTGACAAAATACAAAATTTCCTGTCGCTTTCATTCACATGGATAAAATATATCACTAGGCATGCATGACATATCAATACCATATCATTCATTGGCTTATTTAATATTTATTTAATTGTCGCAGCCTAACTATTATTTAAAGTTAACAAGTAAATAACTGCCAACCATGGAAGAGACTATAACTTGTTGCTTTGTTTAATATATCAGTACTAAATCAGTTATTGGCTGATATTTGAGGGTTTTTTTTATTTTTTTATTATTTTTTATTATTATTATTTAATAGTCATAGTCTAACTCTTATATGCAAAAAACTGCAAAAAACAACAATTGAAATAGAGTATGCAAATATTATTAAATTGCAAACATTCTATTAATGTAAGTCATTGAAAGTCAATTTTCAAAACGGAATCTTAAATTCAGTAAAAAGTATAAAGTAAAAAAAAAAAACTTTTAATATTCTTGAGGTGTAGGCCGTTAATATACAACCAATGAAATTTCACTGTGGGTGGGGCTTCTCAGCATGAATGTGCAGGAATGCAAACCAACATGGAAGATATTATAATTTGTCATTTGTAATCATAACTTGTTAGAACATGGTGAAAGGCCGAAATCAGGGGTGTCACTAGGCCCATTTTGGGTTTTAGCCCCTCTAAATCTCAACCCAGCCCCCCTACAAATTTGCGATTAAAGGGTTAGTTCACCCAAAAATGAAAATAACGTCATTTATTACTAACCTTCATGTCGTTCTACACCCGTAAGACCTTTGTTCATCTTCGTAACACAAATTAAGATATTTTGATTAAATCCGATGGCTCAGTGAGGCCTGCATTCACAGCAATGGTACTTCCTCTCTCAAGATCCATAAAGGTACTAAAAACATATTTAAAACAGTTCATGCGAGTTCGGTGGTTCTACCTTAATATTATAAAGCAATGAGAATACTTTTTGTGCGCCAAAAAAAATAAAAATAACGACTTTTCAACAATATAGTGATGGGCCGATTTCAAAACACTGCTTCGGAGCTTTACGAATCGAATCAGTGATTCGGATCTCCTATCAAACGGCTAAACTGCGAAATCACGTGACTTTGGCACTCCGAAGCAGTGTTTTGAAATGCAAATTACATAATATGATGCGGGGGCAATGCAAGACGGTTTCCCATCCAATGTAAAATCTGGGCTTATTTATTTATTTATTATCTAAATGGCATGTGAATTTTCCTACTCTTGATATGCTTTAGTGCAATAAAATTGCTAAAAATTGTTATAATATTCATTTTATAATAAATCCAAAAGCAAAACAAACAAAAAGAACTATAAAAGGGAGTGGAAATGGCAAATGAGCTAATGAGTGGTTCTCTGCTGCCATCTACTGGTTATATTGGTAATTTCATGTCATTTTCATTTTAAAAGTGTTTGGTTTCCACCAGGTGACAGAAGTCCTCCACTAAAGTATGGCACATTTTCCATGTTATCTTCATGAATGAAAATGATAAATGTAGATCTTCTTTAAAGTTAGTTTTTTTCTGTACAAATCTAGAGTTAAAAACTAATAGTGTTTAAAACATTACATGTGTTTTTTTGTTTTTAGTTTTTTTTACCCACATACTGCCAATCTATACATTTACAGTCATATAAAGTTTTGTCTATATTCTTAATGAATATTAATGAATATAAGCTGGTTATTTAAAATGATTAGAAATGAATTCAATATTCATGGGATTGACTTGATAGATAGTGTAGAACCTATTGTTCATGCCTACCCTACAAACAATATATTATTATTACTTATTTATTTATTTATTTATTTTTTTTAAACAAACCCTCATTGGGGACTGAGCCCCCCAATATTGAAATCCTATAATCGCCCCTGGCCGAAATTACAAACAAAACAAATCAACAAAACAAAGATTGAATAGCAGAAAATTGCCAAGACAAAGGAAGAAAAAGAATGTAATGATCTGTATTAAAATGAAAGAAAAAACAAACAAACAAATGATCCAATATATTCTCAGCAAAGAAAACATGAAGTGCCTCAGTAAAATGTTCAAACCTAATAATGACTCACCGTATAGTTTTGTCTGAAGCGTACTGTTTTAACTTGTCAGTGCATTCAAAAGACTCTATAAAGAGCACAATCATTTACTGCAGCAAGTCACAGCTGTTGAGTTTTATATCTGAATGCAAAACAGCATGAGTGATGAAGAATAAAAACAACCTTTTGCTCAAAGAGCAACTAAAATTAGATTGAGACTGACAAAAAAAAAAAAAAACATCAACTGGGTAAAAAAAAAAAAGCCTTTCTAGGGCTCGGCAAGACTTTGAGGAGGATGGCGAGGCTTAATTACGCATGTTGAAGCAGTTGTATGCAGCACACCTTTATGTCTCCCACTGCCTCTTTACCTGTGATCCCTGTGATTTCTGAGAGAAATCGGTTGTGCGTTTTGGCAGACGTATCAAACGCCATGAGAAAAAATACAGGCATAAAAAGGTATAGAAAAAAGGGAAGAGAGATGGAAAGAGAGAGAAAAGAAACAAAGATAAGGATACAAGCACATAGCTCTTTTGATATGGCTGCACTCAACACTGAAGCTGTGCCAGCACTATCTTCAGTGGTACACATTGGCAATGGGGTGTGAATCGTCAGATGCTCCCCAGGCAAGAGCGAGTTTGTTGAGCACGCTCTTATACGGCTTTGAATGTTCCTGTGGATCTCTGTGTCTTCTCTCTGGGCTGATTGAACAGCAGATCTGGGCCACTGCAGGGTCACAGCACGCTGTGTCCCATACTGAGAGGGTGAGGTAGGGTTACACACCACATCACTTACGGATCAGCAGGCCCACACGGAAACTGTAGAAAACTTTAATTTGTGTCTGTCCTTCACACAAAGCTATCTATGGCTACAGAAGACTTTGGAATATAGGGAATGAGTCATATGAACTAGTTTTATGGAGCTTATTTTTGTCATATCTTGAATGCATACAGGTATAAAATGACATGAGGGTAAATGAAGATTGAAATGTACAACCCGAATTCCAGAAACGATGGGACGTTTTTTAAATTTGAATAAAATGAAAACTAAGACTTTCAAATCACATGAGACAATATTTTATTCACAATAGAGCTCATTTTGAGCATAAAATTGTAAAATTTCTCTGTTTAAACATTTGTTATATTATCTATGTTCTATTGTGAATAAAATATTGGCTCATGTGATTTGAAAGCCTTTTAGTTTCTTAAAACGTCCCAACTTTTCCGGAATTTGGGTTGTATTACAGGAGAAGTTTAACTAAAGTTAAATTATATAATATAACAACTCAGCCACGAAGTGGTAGACCATGTAAAAATCACAGAGCAGGGTCAACGCATGCTGAGGCACGCAGTGTGCAGAAGTTGCAAACTTTCTGCAGGGTCAATAGCTACAGACCTCCAAACTTCGTGTGGCCTTCAGATTAGCTCAAGAACAGTGCGTAGAGAGCTTCATGGAATGGGTTTCCATGGCCGAGCAGCTGCATCCAAGCCTTACATCACCAAGTGCAATGCAAAGCGTCGGATGCAGCGGTATAAAGCACGCCGCCACTGGACTCTAGAGCAGTGGAGACGTGTTCTCTGGAGTGACGAATCATGCTTGTCTGTCTGGCAATCCGATGGACGAGTCTGGGTTTGGCGGTTGCCAGGAGAACGGTACTTGCCTGACTGCACTGTGCCAAGTGTAAAGTTTGGTGGAGGGGGGATTATGGTGTGGGGTTGTTTTTCAGGGGTTGGGCTTGGCCTCTTAGTTCCAGTGAAAGGAACACTTAATGCTTCAGCATACCAAGAAATTTTGAACAATTTCATGGTCCCAACTTTGTGGGAACAGTTTGGGGATGGCCCCTTCCTGTTCCAACATGACTGCGCACCAATGCACAAAGCAAGGTCCATAAAGACATGGATGAGTGAGTTTGGTGTGGAGGAACTTGACTGGCCTGCACAGAGTCCTGACCTCAACCGGATAGAACACCTTTGGGATGAATTAGAGCGGAGACTGCGAGTCAGGCCTTCTCGCCAACATCACTGCCTGACCTCACAAATTCGCTTCTAGAAGAATGGTCAAAAATTCCCATAAACACACTCCTAAACTTTGTGGAAAGCCTTCCCACAAGAGTTGGAGTTGTTATAGCTGCAAAGAGTGGGCCAACTCCATATTAAACCCTACGGATTAAGAATGGGATGACATTAAAGTTCATGTGCACGTAAAGGCAGGCGTCCCAAAACTTTTGCCAATATAGTGTATATATATATATATATATATATATATATATATACATGTACACACACATACATAGATACATATACAGTATATACTGTTTTTAACATTGATAATAAGAAATGTTTCTTGAGCCGCAAATCAGCATATAACAATGATTTCTGAAGGATCATGTGACACTGGAGTGATGACTGCTGAAAATCCAGCTTTGTCATCACAGGAATAAATTATATTTTAAAATATATTAAAATAGAAACCGGTTATTTTAAATTGAAGCAATATTTCACAATATTACTGTTTTTACTGTACTTTTGATCAAATAAATATAGCATTATCGAGCATAAGTGACTTCTTTCAAAAACATTTAAAAAAATCTTACTGACCCCAAACAATAACGTTCATTTTTATTTAATTTTTGGCAAACAACTTCAACACATTTAAATCTATTCCACAGAATTCCACCTATTTTTCACAAAGATCAGCATTGGAAATGCAACAACAACAACAACAAAAAAAAACGTCTGCAAAGTCCATATGGCCCTGTGGATCAGGACTCAAAGGCAAACAGACGAGTTAAACAAACTTGTTTGGAATCCATCGTCTTTCAGGGTTTGTGGATGTGAGGACTTCATGACAGATGTTAAGAGAAGGAAACAGTAAACAGTGTCTAAATGATCCTCATATCATCTTCCGCTTAAATTGTGCTTGCGGGGAAAGAAGGTTGATTATGTAACCACAGCTCTTTTGCATCATGAGTAATCCTGAGTATATTTTTTCTGTCTTGGCCCTGCTGCCAAGCTAAATGCTGCTGGAATGCTCCATCAACTCATAGCAGCAAGGGGCAAATTTATACATTACACTGCACAAATCCTTCTGTCTTCTTACACTGTGTACTAACTGTGCGCAACGTTTTAAGTGACAAACAATAAACAAAACATGGCCCAATCAGAAGATATATTCAATGTTTAAATATACACTTATATGGAGCACAATTTTGAACCAATGAAATTTCACAGTGAGCTCACAGAGGCTCAGTCAACAGCTGAATTGGTGATTTTTAAAAAGTGATTTAAACTCATGGTGCTTTATCACAATGCAACAAGTTATTTCTCATTCCAAACTGCTGTGTAATGTAGCAAATACAGCCAATTGGAATGTTTTCTTTGAAATTAATTTTCTTTGTATAAAGAGTACAACATGAAAAACATCACATTTTGTGATGTTAAATTCTATGCGCATACAAATATATGATATGATATATTATAAATACTTAAATGTTATAAATACATAAAAATGTTTTAATTTATTTGTTTTAAATCCAATAGACAATTAAAGCTGCAAGCAGCGATAAAAGGGAACCCGTGCCACCGCCACCTGGTGGCTTAAGGAAAACAGAGCACGGTAGGCAATATGCATTTAAGTATATAAATATAGGAGGACAATGTCAGTCATTTGTATTTGCCACACTTCCTGCTACCAGCTGGTTGCGATATGACAATAACAAAATTTTGGTGTGTAGATGTCTTCAGGCCAGGGCACTTATCAAACATGTGAAGTTTGAGGCAGATTGGACATTGTATGCTTGAGTTACAACAACTTCCTGTTTCATGACGATAATAGCATGCTTTAGCACTCAGCTAAGTGTTGCTAGCATGTTTTAGAATGTTTCTAGCATGTTTAGAACTCAATTGCATATTTTAGTATGTTGCTAGTAGTGCATCAGTGTTAAACACGTCACTTCCTGTTGCCAGTGGGTGGCGCTATTACTATAACTGAATATTGTCATGTGGATGTGTTCAGGGCAGGACTTTTCTCAAACATGTGAAGCTTGGGGCAGATTGGACATTGTATGCCTGAGTTACAACAACTTCCTGTTTCGTGGCGTTAACTGCATAAATTAGCATATAGCCAAGTGTTGCATGATTTAATATGTTTCTAGCGTGTTTGGTACTTCATGGCAAATTTAAATGTGTTTCAGGGCGTGAATTACAGTGTAAAGCATGCCATTTCCTGTTGCCAACAGGTGGCGCTATGACTAACTCAATATTTGCGTGTAGATGTGCTCAGGCCAGGACTCTTATCACACATGTGAAGTTTGTGGCAGATCGGACATTGTATGCCTGACTTACAACTACTTCCTGTTCCATGGCGAAACATCAGATTTGTCAGGCTGCCACGGACACGCCGTTCAACGAAAACTCAAGATCTTCGCAATTTAACGTCACAAAGGCCTTAAGATTAGACTGAACAAATATGATGTTGTTCTGGTTAAATCTCAACGAGGAGTTAATCACAGTGTAAAACATGACATTTCCTGTTACCCACAAGTGGCACTATGACTATAACTAAATATTGGCATGTAGATGTGTTCAGGCCAGGACTCTAATAAAACATGTGATGTTTGGGGCAGATCGGACATTATATGCCCGAGTTGCAACAACTTCCTGATTTATAGTGAAACATTGAAATTTGTCAGGCCACCACGGACACGCCCTTCAGCAAAAACTCAAGATCTTCGCAATTTAACATCACAAAGGCCTTTAGATTAGACTGACCAAATATGATGTTGATCTGATTAAAGCTCTAGGAGGAGTTCATTAAAATACATATGGAAATGGCAAAAACTGCAACAATTTTGCAGAGAAAATTCAAAATATCTCACTTCCTGTTGGGTTTTTAGATTTTGTACCCAAGGACTTTTTTGTAGGTATTGGGCTGTCACATGTGTCTACCGAATTTCATACCCATATGTGAAATGTAGTGAAATGGAGGGTTTCATGACATTTTTATGCACAGCTATATGAGGGGAGCTTTTGGACCAATAAGATTTCAAAGTGGGCAGGGCTACCCCGCCAAACGCTGCAGAAATAGAAACCATGCGGTCGACAAAATATCCTACCGCTTATCACTCTTTCACTAATGCTGTTGAAGGAATGTGTCTACGGCGGCCTTCATCTCCTTCTGCTCGCCAGGAAACACTTATCTCCCTGCAGATGCCAGGCCTAGAAGAGCACGAGCGAGTCCTGAACTGCCCCTCCGGCTCTTATCAGGCCATTGCAATTGGGTGGCCGCTTGTATAAGGTAGAAATCAGAGCACCAGTGCAGCCCATGGAATCATCACTCAGGTGGAGGAAGAGATGATAAGTCCTTCCTTGCATGCTGATACAGCAGACACACACTTTCTTGCACAGATTAGCATAAATGGCTTAGCAATGAGAGCTGCATACTACTTCATTCTGTAACATGAACTTATTTTGTGCCCAAGTCCATTTTCTAAATTTGGTCAGTAAATCTTTCACAAGCTTCTCCATTTCCATAATAATTGCCGTCAAATTGCGCCAGGCTTTATTTGGCCTCACACAATGCCAGAGACTTGCAGGGAGCCACTGACCCGCTCAGGATGGCCTCTCTGTGGGGTACGAGAAAGCGCGCCTGTTTGTCTGTGTGTGTATATCTTCCTCGGAGAAAGCCCGTTAAGTCTCTCTCTCTTCTGCCCTCTCAGCCCCATAAACAGGCCAGCGGACAAAATCATTATGCTACAATTTTCCAATTTATTCAGTGCCTTCAACTTCTCATTAGTTTCTGCCTCCTCCATAAAGAGGGCGCATTATCAGAAGCTGTCAGCAAAGAGCTCACAGGAGCTTCATCATCCATTTGGACTCTGGGAGAGGAGACGCGTCTGACCACAGGACATTGCTGCAGCGACTGCAGAGACTTCCTCTACCACTTGGAGTCAACTCATTATCTGTTCACTGAAGCTAAGTGAGTCAGATACAATATGCCAGACGTTGATTTTTATTTATAGCTGATATGATACCTGAAGCAATTTGCATAAAACAGAAAAAAAGAAAACATTGCAGTGTGAAATATAGAGTAATACTGTGAGATGTAAAATCGCAATGATGAGGAAAAAAATTGCAATTGTGAGATATAAAGGTTATTTTCAATGACTTCTGAACAAGAGGGCAGGTATTTGTATCCCTCATTTGTGAATCGCTTTGGATAAAAGCATCTGCTAAATGATTAAATGTAAATGTGCTGCGCCAGCTTGACCTCCACACAAACAGCAGTGCAGAGAGCGTCACGGAAGGGTGATTTTATGAGGTTGCCAGGAAGCAAGACAGCAGGAAGTGTACGGAGTAAACAGTGAAAATATTGAAAGCAAATAAAAGAGTATTGGAGTTCACAATGGAAAAAAGACTGTTGAAAAGACCTGTCAAGGTTCTGTCACTTCGTTCTGGTTTATTCTTGTTTGGTGAAAGAGCCCTGACACTCCTACTTTCTTGTCATTGTGTGTGCAGTTTCGAGTTCACTCTGGCCGTACGTTCTTCCGTCCACATGGGTTTTGTGTGTGGAGTGTGGTGTTCAGTTCCGGGCACTTCGGTCAAGCTTGGTTTTGGTTCTGTGCCGGGGTTCAGACATTCATGCTGCATGTGTTTGTCCTCTGTTGTTCACTGGTCTTGTTGTGAGAGTGTGTGGTTTCGAGTTCGCTTGGGCTGTACGCTCTTCTGTCTGTGTGTGTTGTGTTCTCTGTAGCATGCGGTTCGTGTTTACATCGGCAATTTCATGTTGTCATGTTTTGTGTGGACGTGCAGTTGGTGAGAGCTCTCATTGGCTGCGTGTTCATGTCATGTTTTGTTTGCGCATATGGCTTGCGATTGTGTTCACTGGCCATGTGCTCTTGTTGTTGTCATGCTTGGTGTGAGCACAGGGCTTGTCATGTTTGTTTCTATGTGCCATGTGCTCTCCTGTCTATTGTCTTAACCCCGCTCTTCTTGTTATCTGATTGTTGGTTCGACTGTCCCACCTGTCCTTCATCGTTTACCTCCTCACTTCCTCTCTTATATATCCTTCTTGTGTTTTCAGTCCTGTGACAGTTTGTTGTCATTATTTACCTTTCGTGTCCTGTCCTGCCTGATGCTGTTTACCTTGTCCTGCCTTGTCGAGCTGCCAGTCCTGTTTTCCCTCACGGGGTAGTTTTATTTATTTTAATTTTTTTATTTTATCTTTTTATTTTTATTACAAATAAAAACCCAATGTTCTCTGCATCGAGGGTACATTTACACGACAACGATGTACTAAAAACATAAAAAGTCTTTAGTTCGCGTACAGACGACAACGTTGTCAAAACGATCCCCTTTCACACAGATCCATGAAAACGACTAAAAACGCTGTATTATGCATTCCAGGCCACTAGTTGGTGATGTCACTTTTTAAACGCATACGCATGATGTCACTGTTTTCTCAAATTCCTGTTTTTGTAGTTTATGTGGAGATGATAACGGTATCGTTTTCAAAAAGTTTGCAGTCTCAGGCCCCCAAAATGCCATTGTCGTGTAAATCAGTGTTAAAATCAGTTGAAAATGGTGTCATGTAAACTGCCCCTGAGTCCTTGCTCCTCCTTCAACCCCACTCCCTGACAAGACCAGCTTATAAATTTTCATGTTGGTTCAGGATGGATTATTATGGAGCTAGAAAAATGACAAAAATATTTGAATTCTGTAAAATAGAATTTAGATGTTACATTTAACAAAATTGATTTTTGTGGCATATTTCATAGTTGGCTATTTTAACTTTGAGAATATTTTTGTAAGTTTTCAGACCCTACAAAAAAAAAAAAAAATTTTCACTCTCACCACAAAAACTTGTAGACCAGAAAAGATTGTTTCGCTCTGAATTAACAAAAAGTTCCTTTTCTTGCAGGTGCGTGGAGCCAAGGAAATACTTGAACATGAACAGAGAAGGTAGCTGGACGCACACTGAATCCAATGAAGACTGAAAAAGTCTAGAAAAACATTATTTATTTTATAAATTGCATCATGCAAAACTTGCAAAGTGCTGTAAATGTAACACAAAAACTTGCAAATCAATGGTAAATGTAACTGCATTATAACTTACAGTGTGAAAATGGATATTCATTTTGAGTTTTTGCGAAAGATTTGTAACGGCTGGACCAATCAGACACACAAATTATTCATTGTATGTAATGAACAATCCGGCAAGCCCACTCTCCCCAACCAACTATGTACAAGAGTACTATATGTTAGACCATCCCCCGAAACTGTGACTAACAGGCAGGAGAAGACTGGTTTATGACTTAAAAGAAAGCTCTAGACTCACTTTGAATCAGGCCATAGAAAGACATGTAAAACCTGTAAAACAGACTCTTCTGCCTTAATTTCAACATGTTCTGTAAATGAACATGCATCCCAGGACATTGTGTGTATTATTATTACTGTCTTGTATAGTGTCTCTTGTCCTGTATGCATGTTTTAAGATAGAACCAACAGTTAAACCTCACCTATACCATGTTTGGTATCTACAACTTTGTATTTTGATTAACTAAATGATTGTGTATATTATGCTGACTGCAGATTGATGTCACTTAAACGATTCCAGATCATGCTCTAAGCACTGTACATGCTAAGAAAGAACTATTTTTCCGAAGCCATGAAAAATACCCTTTTTTAGAATTAGTAAATAATCAATCTTGAGTGTTCGCTGGATGAACTGATTAATTGATTGTAATATTAATTTGGCTACATCAAGTTAATCCAATGAACTGATCCAGATATTCATAATTATTTATAAAAAGTTATGATTAATTATTAATATCCCGTTTGAGCTAATTTGCTACAGATTACATTTTACAATAAATTAAATTAAAAACTCCTTTGAGTTGTTGAGTCATGTTAGAGGGTCATAACGACAAGCAAAAAAAAAAAAAAAAAATCACATGAGGAAGGCAGTGTCTCAATAGCACTCTGATTATCCTGTCAATATGTCGGCCTATCACTGGAGACAAAGTGGCATTGATCTTTGAAAGCATTTCGCCAAATGGCAGCAGTGGTTGTCAGTCATTCTCATTATCTTCCATCAAATCCATTGTCTTCTATTTATTTTCCACTACAATCATCAACACACTTCCTTTGTTTTTCTTTTTACTTTCTAACTGTTTCTTTGATTGAACAGAACAAATGAAATGTGTGCCAAGAATGTAGGCGTGAAGAGTGAGACTTCATGCTCTCTGTGGCGCTGAGCTCTGGGAATTGAATTAATGGATAAATTTCCCCTTAGAAAACAGGCTCTTTAAGAACGAGAAGGCAGCATTGTTCTCTGTCTGGTGGCTGACGCTGATAAATGGCCGGACACACCTGTAGAGCTGTGGATCGATCAGGTGGATGTCTAAATTGATATGGTTCTGCAGAAGGACCTATATGATAGCAAATCTGGTGAATAACTTTGCTTCTTCTTCTACTGGTGACTGGTGAGCTGATAGACAGTATAACAAGAGAGGACACTAGAACTTTACCTTTTTATCCAGTTGTTTATGTTGGTGAGGAGTAGATGAAAGATGTGCATCGAAGGTGTCACTGAACACCAAAAGCAAAATTTGTGTAGCTACTAACTTTCATTAAAGGGTTAGTTCACCCAAAAGTGAAAATTCTGTCATTAATTACTCACCCTCATGTCGTTCCACACCCATAAGACCTTCGCTCATTTTCGTAACACAAATTAAGATATTTTTGATAAAATCTGATGGCTCAGTGAGGCCTGCATTGAAAGCAAGTTAATTTACACATTCAAACGCCCAGAAAGGTACTAGATATATTTAAAACAGTTCATGTGACTACAGTGGTTCAACCTTAATGTTATGAAGCAACGAGAATACTTTTTCTCAAAATTTTATTCAACAATATCTAGTGATGGGCGATTTCAAAACACTGCTTCATTAAGCTTCAAAGCTTTACGAATCTTTTGTTTCGAATCAGTGGTTCTGAGTGTGTATCAAACTGCCAAATTCATGTGAACCACTGAAATTTCAAAACACTTATGACGTAATGAAGCCTAGTTTACTGAAATCACGTGACTTAGATTCGAAACAAAAGATTTGTAAAGCTTCGAAGCTTCATGAAGCAGTGAATAAAGTCATTATTTTGTTTTTTTTGGCACGCAAAATGTATTCTCTTCGCTTCATAACATTAAGGTTGAACCATTGTAGTCACATGAACTGTTTTAAATATAACTTTAGTACCTTTCTGGGCGTTTGAAAGTGTAAATTAACTTGCTTTCAATGCAGGAATTGGATTTTATCAAAAAATATCTTAATTTGTGTTCCGAAGATGAACGAAGGTCTTATGGGTGTGGAACGACATGAGGGTGAGTAATTAATGACAGAATTTTCATTTTTGGGTGAACTAACCCTTAAATAGTCACCAGATCCTCTGTAAATACAACAGATGTCGTGAAGGTCGAAGGTGCAAAGATGTAGGTTTAATTTAACAGATATGTGAAGTCACTAAAATACAGCTCACTCACAAACAATCATTTCACTTATTTAATTGAATAATTTTCATCATAACATCACCTCACAATAAGTTCATTTGGATTCAGATGTGACTTAAAATGGTGCTTTCCAAACAGGTGAGTGCAATTTTGCAAGTGGCCTATCTATTTTCACCAGATTGACCTATTTAGTCCAATTTTGATTAAATTTGGACAGGTTGTGAACATGAAAGGTGGCCCTTCATTGAATACTCTCACATAATTTTTCGTCAGTATTTCATCATTCCACCCTCAGATTTACACCACGTTTAACCCACTGGAGTCTGAGGTGTTTTTTTGGGCTGTGGAGATGTTTTGACATGCTCCAACATTTGTGCTTATTTCAGTTACTTAGAACATTTTAATGACTAAAATATTACTCTGTGCTAAAATAATATGTGAGAAACATGTATGTGCATGTTTGCCTTTTTGGGAAAAGTGTATGCGTGGTTAGTAAAAAAAAAAAATTAAGTTTTCAAATATTACCATAAATGAATTTGCAGCAAACACAACAAGGTTCTTACAAAATTATTTGCTTTAGTCTATTTAAAATGCATTAAACAAGAAATACAAACCCGATTCCAAAAAAGTTGGGACACTGTACAAATTGTGAATAAAAAAGGAATGCAATGATGTGGAAGTTTCAAATTTCAATATTTTATTCAGAATACAACATAGATGACATATCAAATGTTTAAACTGAGAAAATATATCATTTTAAGGGAAAAATAAGTTGATTTTAAATTTCATGGCATCAACACATCTCAAAAAAGTTGGGACAAGGCCATGTTTACCACTGTGTGGCATCCCCTCTTCTTTTTATAACAGTCTGCAAACGTCTGGGGACTGAGGAGACAAGTTGCTCAAGTTTAGGAATAGGAATGTTGTCCCATTCTTGTCTAATACAGGCTTCTAGTTGCTCAACTGTCTTAGATCTTCTTTGTCACATCTTCCTCTTTATGATGCGCCAAATGTTTTCTATGGGTGAAAGATCTGGACTGCAGGCTGGTCATTTCAGTAACCGGATCCTTCTTCTACGCAGCCATGATGTTGTAATTGATGCAGTATGTGGTCTGGCATTGTCATGTTGAAAAATGCAAGGTCTTCCCTGAAAGAGACGACGTCTGGATGGGAGCATATGTTGTTCTAGAACTTGGATATACCTTTCAGCATTGATGGTGCCTTTCCAGATGTGTAAGCTGCCCATGCCACACGCACTCATGCAACCCCATACCATCAGAAATGCAGGCTTCTGAACTGAGCACTGATAACAACTTGGGTTGTCCTTGTCCTCTTTAGTCTGGATGACATGGCGTCCCAGTTTTCCAAAAAGAACTTCAAATTTTGATTCGTCTGACCACAGAACAGTTTTCCACTTTGCCACAGTCCATTTTAAATGAGCCTTGGCCCAGAGAAAACGCCTGCGCTTCTGGATCATGTTTAGATATGGCTTCTTTTTTGACCTATAGAGTTTTAGCCGGCAACGGCAAATGGCACGGTGGATTGTGTTCACCAACAATGTTTTCTGGAAGTATTCCTGAGCCCATGTTGTGATTTCCATTACAGTAGCATTCCTGTATGTGATGCAGTCTAAGGGCCCGAAGATCACGGGCATCCAGTATGGTTTTCCGGCCTTGACCATTACGCACAGAGATTGTTCCAGATTCTCTGAATCTTTGGATGATATTATGCACTGTAGATGATGATAACTTCAAACTCTTTGCAATTTTTCTCTGAGAAACTCCTTTCTGATATTGCTCCACTATTTTTAGCCGCAGCATTGGGGGAATTGGTGATCCTCTGCCCATCTTGACTTCTGAGAGACACTGCCACTCTGAGAGGCTCTTTTTATACCCAATCATGTTGCCAATTGACCTAATAAGTTGCAAATTGGTCCTCCAGCTGTTCCTTATATGTACATTTAACTTTTCCGGCCTCTTATTGCTACCTGTCCCAACTTTTTTGGAATGTGTAGCTCTCATGAAATCCAAAATGAGCCAATATTTGGCATGACATTTCAAAATGTCTCACTTTCAACATTTGATATGTTATCGATATTCTATTGTGAATAAAATATAAGTTTATGAGATTTGTAAATGATTGCATTCCTTTTTTATTCACAATTTGTACAGTGTCCCAACTTTTTTTGGAATCAGGTTTGTAAGTATAGTATGCAAATCAAAATATGTAAATATGTAAGAAAATATATAACTCCGAAAAAAAAAGTCAGTTGTTGAATTCTGCATTTTTCGAATTAATTGGTTGTATGAATGATTCAATGAATTGTTTATAACTGCAGTCATTGTTATGTAATCACATGTAATCAAAATTGACCCTATTTACTCTGTTTGGGCACATTACTACTGTTGTGGTGAAAATTAATGCAAGTTAATACACAGATAACAAATAGTTTGTCTTTATAATCTTTAGTTAAAATTCTGAAAACTTGACTCCCCTTTTGAAAAGGCGTTCCTTCTCTGATGACAGAACAGAACATCCTTAACCACTCTACTAAAGTCTGCTGCGAGCTAGAGATAGTGAGAACATACTCTAAATTCAAGTCCATTTAACTCAGAAATGAGTTACAATATTGAAGTAAAGTCGTTCGCAACATCCGGTTCATACAGAATGTAAATGTGAAGTCCTTTAAACAGCGCTTTCTCCTAAACAGCATTATTCAAGCCACTGTCGTTCTTTCTCTACAGGCTACTAAAGTTCTCAGAATAAACCCAATAATCTTCTCACTACAAACAGCCCCACTGACAGATGATTTCATATTTGGCACAGTGCGAGTGGGCTAAAAGAAATGCCTCGACATGTTTTGCATTTCATTTATGACACATTGAGGTGTCATCATCCACGCATGATGTTGCAATGTTTTTTTCTCCTTTTAAGTGAGGAAGCAATGGAGGGAAATGTGCAAATATCAAAATAGAATATTTAGACGTTACATAACTCACAGATTTAAATCCACAAATGAATGTTTTCTCTAGCTTGGAGTCAGATGAATGAAGCCATGGCCCATATGTAGCTCCAGAGTGATCCGAACACCCCTTTAATGTGCTGCCAGGGCAATAACACTGGGGCAGAATAAACTCCAAACGTGCCGCACAAACCCGGTTCTTAACATTTCATATGACCTTCGGGCTTGAATACACTGAACGTCTGTGAGCTCAAGAGCAAGAAAAAGGGAGGGGGGGACTGAGCGACAGAGAAAATATTTCATATACGGAACAATATTAAGATGATACAATCAAAGAGTGAATCACATGGTGCATTAGTCTGTGTACGGTAAAATAAACTCTACTTCATTGGCCCTTATACAAACCCAGTCACAGTTCTGGTGGGTATTTTATAATATATGTCTTCCATCAGTATCTTTCATAAATCTCTCTTTCAATTCATAATCAACACAAGTTGGACTGCAGCTCCATTTCTTCATAGCTTTTGTATTTTAACGGTTTCAGCATTTTAGTAAGGTCAAATTTGTTCAAAATTGCTTGAGGACTCTAAAATAATCATGGTTGGTGAAGTATTATGTGCTCATATACAGATTGTTTGGTCCTTGCAGCTCTCACTTCATTTCCCATGTTTCTCAGCACAAACATTTATCACGTCTTCACATGCTGCAAGTGTCATCATTCCAGCCGGCATCTTTCCTTCTAGTAAATGATGACTGTCAGTAGCCGACAAGGGCATTCTGTAAGTTAACTTAATAGCCACGGCTTCAAGGAAATTGCTAGTTTCACAACGCTAGCAGCAGGTAGATCGGTTTACTATGATAATATCATCCACGCTCTCCTTTTTATGGTTCATTGGAGAAGAATATGTTTCTTTAAATCTTCCTTAGAAGCCACTTCACTTCTGTGTCTATACAATCTCACTGTAGAAGGGGTGAAAATGAGACTATCGCTTCATAATTGAGTGCCAACCATGGACGCCATTATGAACGGATATTATTCCTGACCTCATTCACACTCATTTTGAAGCTCATTATGTTGATATTGAGGTCAAATGGGAAGTTTGTTCAAATGTGAGAAAACGAAGGACGAATTCAATATGAGAAAGGAGAATTTTATTAACACAAGAGTCAAAGGGTGAGCATGAGTGTTTTGAAAATCATATTCAAGGTTTGTTGTGGGTCCATGTCAACCTCCATGAAAAAAAAAAAAAAAAAAAATAGTGTAATAATAACACTAATAACTACAGCAACAAAATGGCAGATGAGAGCTTGGGCTTTATTGCATTATATTACACCAAATATTTGAATACTTTCATACAAGTAAATAACTCAAAGGTTAATTGTGTAATTTTAAAATGGACACACACACACACAAAATCTAACAGGGTTATTCTGTTTGTAAAATGGGCCTTTCAGGTTTTTAAATGCCATCTAAAAAAAGTCACTATAAAATGACTTTTCAAAGACAGTTACTCATGTTATTGAGAGAAATGGACTGAAGAGACTGGCTTTATGCCATGTGAGGCTAATTGGCCTTGGGTTTGTTTAAGGCATTGTGATTAATGAAGTTTCTAATGAGAGCTCTATGATGAAGGCAGCAATCTGTCAGCCGGTGACTGCAGCTCTCAACAGGGATAGAAATGAACAGTTAAGAGGTGATTTGACAAAGGGAATTCTTCTGACACAAAAACACTTTTTTTTTTTTTAACAAAAGCCTTCTTAAAAACCCATCGCCATCCAATCTGTAACACTTCCACTAATAGCTTTAAAGTCTGAAAAATTCATCAAAAGAAATCTGTGACTTATTTTAAAATGGCTTATTATCAGATTTGAAAGCTAAAATAAAGATGCTTTTATGGCACCTGTGATTCCCATTACACACAAAAACACTAAAACAATTATGTATGTATAAAATATGTATATACACTCACCGGCCACTTTATTAGGTACACCTGTTCAACTGCTCATTAATGCAAATATCTAATCAACCAATTACATTCATTCATGGGGCGAATTCCAATCGTTGTTTTTGCACCCTTGAAGGGCATTTCGTGAAGGGGATGCCATTTGAAGGGCCCTTCTACAAGTCCGTTAGCGAAGGGTACATGCTATGGTCATTTCAAAGAAGTAATTTTATTGTTTCATGTGACCCAGGATTGCGAATCCAGAATAATTCAAGTTGTTTTCTTTTGTTTACAAACATTTTTGTAATACATTTCATATGAAGTTTAATTTTCATAGGTATGAAAAGTGTTAAAGGGTTAGTTCACCCAAAAATGAAAATTCTGTCATTAATTACTCACCCTGATGACGTTCCAAACCCATAAGGCTTTCGTTCATCTTCGGAACACAAATGAAGATCTTTTTGATGAAATCTGAGAGCTTTCTGTCCCTCCATAGACAGCTATGCAACTACCACTTTGACAATTCAAAAAGTTCATAAAGAGATCATAAAACAAATCCATATGTGTCACCCAGGTTTGGTTGAGCTTCTGTTTATGTTCGCTGATCAAGGTTTATATGTGAATAAAAGCCTAAATTAAATCTGTTCATCATATAAAGCGATCAAGTCTCTTCAGAAAATTTGGACTAAACCGCTCAATTCATTTGTTTTATGATCTCTTTATGAACTTTTTGAAGCATCAAAGTGTCAGTTGCGTACTGTAGCTGTCAACAGAGGGACAGAAAGCTCTCAGATTTCATCAAAAAAAAAATCTTAATTTGTGTTCCGAAGATGAACGAAAGTCTTACGGGTTTGGAACGACAGGAGGGTGAGTAATTAATGACAGAATTTTCATTTTTGGGTGAACTAACCCTTTAAATAGTAAATATGTTAAGTAAATGTCACTACATCCAGGGTCCAAAAAAGACAAGTTTTAAAGATAAGAGCAGAGAGGGAATACACTCACACACGCATATGCAGATTTAAAAACATTTTTTGGAACAATTATATTAACAGCAATAACAAGAAATTTGTGTTGTAAGGACTGCTAATGGGGTGATAGACATCGTGCTGTGCTGTCATGGTAACATTTTATTGCTCCCTTCGCCAAGTGCGTTCCAAACCACTTCATTATGACACACAAGTGCCCTGCTCCCGCCAAAGTCCCCATTTCAAGGGCTCTGCCCTTCAGAGTAGGGCACAGGGACGCTCACTTCCTATTGGAATTTGCCCATGGTCAAGACGATCTGCTGAATTTTTTAAGTTGGGCATCAGAATAGGGAAGCAAGGTGATTAAGTGATTTTGAATGTGGCGTTGTTGATGGTGCCAGACGGGCTGGTCTGAGTATTTCAGAAACTGCTGATCTACTGAGATTTTCACGCACAACCTACTCTAGGGTTTACAGAGAGTGGTCAGACGAGAAAATATCCAGTGAGCGACAGTTCTGTGGCCAAAAATGCCTTATTGATGCCAGAGAATGGCCAGACTGGTTCAGCTGATAGAAAGGCAACAGTAACTCAAATAACCACTCGTTACAACCGAGGTCTGCAGAAGAACATCTCTGAACACACAACACATCGAACCTTGAAGCAGATGGGCTACAGCAGATGTTGCTCCTGTAAGCTAAGAACAGGAAACTGAGGCTACAATTCACACGGGTTCACCAAAATTGGACAATAGAAGATTGGAAAAAAATTGCCTGGTCTGATGAGTCTCAATTTCTGCTGCAACAATCAGATGGTAGGATCAGAATTTGGTGTAAATGAAAGCATGGATCCATCCTGCTCTTGTATAAACAGTTCAGACTGCTACTGGTGGTGTAATGGTGTGGGGGATATTTTCTTGGCACACTTTGGGCCCCTTAGTATCAACTGAGCATCATTTAAACACCACAGCCTACCTGAGAATTGTTGCTGACCGTCTCCATCCCTTTATGACCACAGTGTACCCATATTCAGTGCACCTAGTTGAATGTCTATGCCATGAAGAATTAACTGCCTTAATGCCTTTCTGAAGGCAAAAAGTGGCCAGTGAGTATATATGTTTATGTAAAAATAAATATACAGCAAACACATGAACATATTGAACATATGGTAACTTACTGAAATAGTAATCACCAAACAGATCTTCATCCTCGTCATCAAAGTATGCTTGTAATGAAAAATGAAATCAAAGTAAAAGGATTGCAAATTATAAAAACAACAAATGCAGTGAGCACACAAACACACATATGAAAATAAACTAAAATTAAAAGATCTTGGAAATCAAAGAACTAACAAGAAACAGAAATCCCAGTTGTTCTTTTTTTTTTTTTCCTGAACAATCAGACTCTGTGAGATCAATGCTCATAAAAACCCTCCTCAAGTCTTGTGTGTTATTTGTGGGGAATGTTAAGGATGTCCATATTGAGGTAAAATGCCAAGCATACTGCACTGGATTTATTTCAGTTCAGTGTGCTTCTGTGCAAATAAAGCATATGTTGACTATGCCAGAAGCATAATTTATGCAACAACAACAAAAAAGGGTAATTTATGTGTAGACTAAAGCATGTAAGCACAGAAATTGTAATTACAGTGTGTCTATGCATGAGGCAACCTGACGAATACAACATGCAAACAGAACAGATCAACAGTGCACTGCATCACCGGCACATATTATTTACTCAACCTGTTATACTGTTATCTGCTATTCGTTTTTCTTTCTGTAACTGGCTTTTGACAGATCCGATTCAATGTTTAAGTGTTTCCACTTTAATAATCAACAAATATTGACCTTAATAATCAACAGAAATTATTAGATAATGGATACAGCAATGTTAGTGTATTTGGTCTTGGTGGACTAGATTTGCTACACGCTGCTGCAAAACAAGTATGGACTTGCTACTGCCAATACATACACAGACACACTGTAAGATGTGCTGCTGCAGGAATAGACACATAAATCCCATAGCCGATCTAGACAGGTGGAGCTGGGGGAGCTGGAGGGTTTTAGAGGAACTTACAGCGAACACTATTTCATTGGCTGCAGAATTACCAGAGGCCAGTCAAGCCAATGAGCTTGTATCATTTAGTAAATGATGTGATTGCTAACAGATTGCATATAAATGATCAGCCTGTGCCATCTAGAGCTTTATGACTGAACTAGATATTAAATTAAAGGGTTAGTTCACCCAAAAATGAAATTTCTGTCATTAATTACTCACCCTCATGTCGTTCCACACCCGTAAGACCTTCGTTCATTTTCGGAACACAAATTAAGATATTTTTGATAAAATCTGATGGCTCAGTGAGGCCTCTATTCCCAGCAAGTTAATTTACACTTTCAAACGCCCAGAAAGGTATTAAAGACATATTTAAATTAGTTCAGGTGACTACAGTGGTTCAACCTTAATGTTATGAAGTGACGAGAATACTTTTTGTGTGCCAAAAAACAAAATAACGACTTTATTCAACAATATCTAGTGAAGGACGATTTCAAAAAACCACTTCATGAAGCTTCGAAGCTTTACGAATCTTTTGTTTCAAATCAGTGGATTGGAGCACGTTTCAAAACATACCAAAGTCACGTGAACCATTGGAATTTAGAAACATTTATGAGGTAACAAAGCCTCGTTTACTGAAATCATGTGACTATGGCAGTTTGAGATCGTTTGATACATGCTCCGAACCACTGATTTGAAACAAAATATTCGTAAAGCTTCGAAGCTTCATGAAGCAGTGTTTTGAAATCGTCTATCACTAGATATTGTTGAATAAAGTCGTCATTTTGTTTTTTTGCGCACAAAAAGTATTCTCGTCACTTCATAACAAAAAGATCGAACCACTTTAGTCACATGAACTGTTTTAAATATATCTTTAGTACCTTTCTGGGCGTTTGAAAGTCTAAATTAATTTGCTGGGAATGGTGGCCTCACTGAGCCATCAGATTTTATCAAAAATACCTTAATTTGTGGGTGAGTAATTAATGACAGAATTTTCATTTTTGGGTGAACTAAGCCTTTAAATAACAAATCAAAAAAGGTTCATAATGTCCCAAGCCAATCTCAAGGATCGGGATTGGGACAGATTAAGCATTTTTTAAAACGATTGGTATCGGCTACCTTAAGCCCGATCCTTAATTTAAATCAGCTGTAATGACGGTGTCGTGCAGTAGGTGGCAGTATGCACCTTCAGGTGGTTTTGCCAACCAGCGACCGCCATTAAAAGGAAAAGAAGGAGCTCAGATGTGCAATCGTGACGTGCGAGAACAAATGAGGTTTGTTCTAGTGTGTCACACACGTTCAAGCTTTCGATGTTTAGCATTTGATGCACACTTTTGTAAGGAATGACTCGAAAGTCATTTATTTACCATTTATTTTTAACTGCTGTTAGACTATCTGAAACGTTGTTGCCACAATGTGTTCCTGTGGGTTGCGTCTTGCTTCAGACTTGATTGACAAATTGGCATTCTGACACCTCAAACTTCATGCTTTCTAATCTTAATTCCACTTTTTTCTCTTTATGTTGCAATTATTCTGCTTATTGTACATATAAAATACAAAAAGTTTATATCAGTAGTCCCATAGTCATAATTGAGACCAGCTGACCACACTGTTTACAATATCAACATGTTTACATCAACCAATGTCTTTATACAGTGCATATATGTGTGTGTGTGTGTGTGTGTGTGTGTGTGTGTGTGAGCCTATAAATGTAATTACTGTATAGTAGTAGTAGTTATATTGGAATCACTCTGTTGTGATAGATGCCCCTTTTTACATTTGAGCCCCTGAGAAACTCTCTGCACATCCCTGAATACATTGGATTGATTTTAATAACTTTAATGTACTTGAAGTGTGTAGGATGAGTAGGATGTCCAGACACAGCTTCTCTTTCACTACAGGCTGAGATGACTGTGGTCTTCGGTTTTACACTGGACATTTTGTAAACCGTGATTAATTTAATGAGATATTAATTTATTCCGTAACCTGTTAATAGTTAGACATAGATCAGGGGGATTAACATTTTGATGCCAATGACTCTTAAATATGATGATCCTCTTACAAGGGACGCTTTCCCAGTATATAAAGGCATTCATATATTTTAATACATAACACCCATTTATAAAGTGTAAGAAAAATATTTAGTGTGCTATTACAAAAAATGCTTTTTATATTGCCATTGTAAAGCAAATAGTTAATGAAAATATGTATTTTATATTTCATATTGACTTTTTAACTTTTTTTTTTTTTTTTTTTTACAAAACAAAGCATTGATTTTTTTTTAAGTTAGACAATGAAACTGAAACACTGGCCGATATAGTGTTGTGAAGGTTGAATTAGCAGAGCAGAGAGCTGTGGTATCCAGGGTAATGTCGGCATACCACCACGTAGGATGAACCACATCCAACAGAAGTAATTGACGACACAAGTTAAAGCTGTCTGAAAGGGATGTTCAGGTACTAACCTGGATTGTATCCAAAAAACATAAAACCACAGCTGCCCAGCTCACTGCAGAATTAAATGCACCTCGACTCTCCTGTTTGTTGGAAGCTCCACAGAGTCAATATTCATGGTCAGGCTGCTATAGCCAAACCTTTGATCACTCGTGCCAATGCCAAATGTCGGTGTCAATAGTGCCAACGGTGTAAATCTTGGGTTGTGGACAATGTGAAACATGTATTGTTCTCTGATGAGTCCACCTTCACTGTCTTTCCCACATCCATTGTGGAGAAGACCCAGAGAGGCTTAATACCCGGACTGTTGCTGTCCAGAGTGAAGCACGGGAGTGGATCAGTGATGGTTTGGGATGCAACATCATGGCATTCCCTACTGTGCTTGATGGGCGAAAGGACTACCGAACCATTCTGGAGGACCAAGTGCAGCTAATGGTTCAAACTAGGACTGCACGATTAATCGAAATCAACCCAAAATCGTGCTTAAACCGATTTGGCTTAGTGCGATTATGAAGTCGCACATTTCCAACAAAAGACAACATTTAATAACATGTTTTTACTCCATTCTCACTTCATAATGTCAGTTAAGTGTTTGAAATAACATCCTGCTGTGACATGATGTGGCTTCTTACACAGAATAAGGCACACGACATATTATTTCATAGTATTCTATACAGTGATAAAGGCCATGTCGGTTAGCATTGCATTATAAATATACTTTATTATCATAAAAATACCCTAGAAGGCTTGAAGAACTCAGATAAACCATATATTGTCATAGTCATGTGTTTATTAGTCACGTTTAAATGATCAGAGCGTTTCAATCTTCTGTTTATTCAGCGATAGTATGATGCCCATTGGGATTTCTTCTGCAGGTCATATTTGGAGTTTCTGCGTGAGAGCGCCCTCTGGCTTTCAGATGGAGCAGCATTTACTACTGATCACAGAGCCGTGCTTCACTGACAAGCTGCACATTAAAAAATTAATAAATAAGTCGCAGCCTTTGCCAAATCGCATTTGTTTTATTTTCGATTAATCGTGCAGTCCTAGTTCAAACACTGTACCCTGAAGGGGGTGCCGTGTATCAGGATGATAATGCACCAATACACACAGCAAGACTTGTGACAGAATGGTTTGATAAACATTAAAGTAAAGCTGAACATCTCCCGTGGCCTGCACAGTCACCAGATATAAATTTTTTTGAGCCACTATTTTGGAGGAGCAAGTCACAAAACGTTTTCCTCCACCAGCATCACATAGTGATCTGGCCACTGTTCTGAATGAGGAATGACTCAAAATCCCTCGGGCCGCTGTGCAGAGCTTGTATCTGTCATTCCCAAGATGAATTGATTCTGTATTGGCCGCAAAAGGAGGCCCTACACCACACTAATAAATTATTGTGGTCTAAAACAAGGTGTTTCCATTTTATTGTCCAACCCCTATAGTATGGAAGCTTGTTTCCACCACTAAATAAAAAAATAAATAAATACACAATTCTGACTTTTTGTCTAGCAATAGTGAGTTTGCATCTCACAATTCTGAATTTTTTTTTATAGAATTGCAAGATTTAAACACAATTGCTAGTTATAAAGTCAGAATTGTGTGATATAAAGTCAGAATTGCCTCATATAAAGTCAGAATTGCGTGTTATAAAGTCAGAATTGCGAGTTATAAAGTCACAGTTCTGACTTTTTTCTCGCATGTGTTTTATCACGTAATTCTGACTTTATATCACACAATTCTGACTTTTTTTCTCAGAATTGCGAGGTATAAACTCACAATTGCGAGTTATAAACATTTCTCAGAATCTCACAATTCTGAGAAAAAAAGTTTGAATTGTGAGATATAAACTCACAATTGCGAGAAAAAAGTAAGAATTGTTATAAAAAGATAATTGAGATAAAAAGTCGCAATTACCTTTTTTATTTATTTTTTTTTTTCATGACGGAAACAAGCTTCCATACTATAGTGCTGTCAATATGCAATTAATGTAATTCTTCAAAAAAAAAAAAAAAAAAAACAGTGAAATATCAATATTACCAACTTTGGTTAATGTGAATGCTAAAATCATTACTTTAAAGTATTGAATTAATATCTAAATTTCACACATTAACTTTGACAGCCCTAAATAAACAATCTCAAGTGTCAAAAAAATCTCAAACAACATTACAGCCCCCAGCCTCCAATTTGAAACTAGATAGAAACTAAATAAAATGAGGAGTCTCTAATTTTTATGAGTAACATAACATCTGTGAATAGTATTACTATCCATTTCCACATTTTCAGTTGAAAGAAACAGACAGTGCACCTCTAACATTGCAGGCTCAGGAAATGTACTCAGGCTTTAGTATCATCAGCTTCTGCTGCAGTTGTTGAGGCTGTGCAGCAAGCTGGAACTAAGAAACTTCCCTCTACAAAGCTGATGCTTCGAGGTGACAAAAGCGAGAGCAGATTAAACCGCAGTAACTTGCTCCGTACAATGACTCAGATGCGGACGACACCCCTGAACACTGTCCCGCTATTACCACTTCTCACATCGTCGGTTTGTCTTGTGCAAAGGACAAGGGCAGACCCCATTAAGTGGCAAATTGCCGTCTCACGGCTTAATCAGGCGGCATCAGCATTCTTTAGGGAACATATGAAAAGCCATTATGGTCAAATCAATTCTCAATTACCTCTTTGCCGCCACCATCGACACGTTAAATAAACATTCTGCGCTGTCACAGCTATTTCTCCTTGTGAGGCGACGATGAAATAGCTGCGCACGCGTTATTTGAGAGCCAAGCGAATGCTAATGGATTGTAAACAATCATGAAATAACAGAATGATGTGAAAGTGGGACAGATAAGCATCGGAAGGAACAAGCAGCATTAGGAGATTCATTAGAAACGGTCACACTCTGACCCGAATAACTGCTTGCCGGGCGTTTGTCACGGTGTACCACACACACACATGATGATACAGAGATGCTAACACACATATAGAAGACAATATCCCTTTAGCCACAAGCAGTATTAGCAAAAAGTAGGACACTCAAGTGATGTAAACGAATGAAGGAATTAAGAAATTAGCTATACATTTGTGTTAGCGTAATGTAAATGTACTGTATAACTGATTAGCTACATCAGTTATACATTTGTGCTTTGAATATTTGAGAAAGACATGTCCTTGTGCAAAGAACTGAATGAAATGAACTTAAATACACAGAGTGAATGAACTCAATGACGAACAGGTGACAACTAATTAATCAAAAACCATGGTAACAAATGAAGAGCGGAAAAATGGAACAAAGGAATACAGGTAACTCAGAGAAACAAACTAAAAGTCCATGAAAATTAAAGTAAACAGGCAAAACGTGACATCCTGTGTATCTGAAATTGTATTTTTAATTTGGAAACATCCTTTAAAAAAAGTACATGTGTATTTTGCTTCAGTTTAGAGTCAGGTTGACAGTCACTAAGAACGAATGTGTTGTTTTGGGGTATTAAGTATTTACGCAAATGTTACGCATTTTGGCCTTCTGAGTGCTTGGTTAGGGAAGTTTGTTGCAGATGACTAATCTAGCATTCTTTACTTGGACTGTACAGCATCATCCACACTGTGATCCAGACACCTGAAGCGGCTCCTTAAAATGCCGAAACTGAGCTGAAACTACAATATGCATTTGGATATATGCCTGTTTAAAAGCACCATTCCATCGTTTGATGAATTACAGCTGCCATGATCAATAAAAAAAGACACAAACTCTCTACAATAAAATCTCTACAATATTTTATGGCTATAGTAATCCTAATTTGGACAGAAAGGAGGTATGTTTGCACTGAAAAGAAAGGCAACTGATTTATTTTAAAACTACATTTTTTTAAAAGAAATTAATACTAATTAAAGGGGTCATGAACTGTTTTTTAATTATTATTTTATAATGTTTCCTGAGGTGCAGTTTTAATGTTAGTATGATTTTTACACCAAAAATTGTCATAGTTTAGAAATTAAGGCCATTTTCTACTCTGATTTTAGTCTCTGATTTGAACGCTCTGTTGAAAGGGGCGTGTCTGCTGTGAGACTACAATGTAAATGGCCACTACTGGCTAACATCTTTGCATATGAAATAAGTATTACAATTATAAGTATAACTATGTTTTTACTATTACAGCTGTTGAGATTAACTAATCGTGAAAAGTGTTGATTATAGCATTATATTTATCTACTCCCATCATATAAAAGGTTGCAGTGATGAGCATTGTAGCCGATGACAGACATGTCTGTTGAGCGCATGAATGCAGTGATCTTGTCATTGCAACCCGATTTCTGCACTCTCAGGAATGCTTTCATCATAACTAACAATGCAAACATGATGTAAATAAGAAATTCACTGTGCAGTTTAGACATAGTCATTGTCCAGAGTCCAGAACTTTCTGATAAACTCACACTGTGTGACTGACAGCTCCAGCGATTATAAAGGGAGTATTCTTTGATTGCTTTCTGTACATAATTTAATCACAATTTAAATAACAGATTATATTCATGCTACTAAAAGAAACGATAAGTTGACTGTTTAGACACTGGCTTGATTTACTGACAGCAATAAATGATTTTGAGACAATAAAGAACATCTGACTGTACATGAATCATTATCAGAAATCACATTAGAAGTAACACAGTTACTTACATGTTGTGGCATTACTGTCGGGTCCATATCTTACAGTAAAAGTAAGAATTGCGACTGATTTACCAAAGAATCCACAGTGAAATGTACCGAACAAATTAATGCTCTACTGAGACATTCACATAGTTGAAAATAAATAACTTTCCTAGCATTAGGATCCTTTGGAAGGTAATGTCATTTTTAGTCCAGTGATTCTGTATCGCTCATTTCTCCTTCTCAACTTAATGCACCAGTGGGCGGGGCCAAAGACGCGATGATGTAGAAGTTGGTGTTGATCTGATTCTGCAGAGGTGGTGTTTCGTACGCCATAATGTGACAAAATCTGAAACGAGTTGTTTTCGGAGCTTGGTTCAATAAAAGCCATTTTTGGACTAACAAGGAATGTCTGAGTTCTGAAACTTACAGGATGTTTTTATAGTACAATGACCACTTACATGTCAAAAGTCAAGGAAAATTTTATTTTCTCTATTCATGACCCCCTTAATAATTTTGAACTTTCTATTCATTAACGAATCCCGAAAGAAATTTTCCACAAAATATTAAGCAGAAAAACTGTTTTCAATATTTTTTTTCTTGAGCAGCAAATCAGCATATTAGAATGATTTCTGGATCATGTGAAGACTGGTGTAATGATGCTGAAAATTCAGCTTTGCCATCACAGGAATAAATTACATTTAAAATATATTCAAATATAAAACAGTTATTTTAAATTGTAATAATATTTCACAATATTACTGGGGTGTGTTACTGTGACTTTATTTTTAACCAAATAAATTCAGCCTTGGTGAAAATAAGAGACTTCAACCCCACCAAATTCAGCAATCCTATCCACCTCACACTGAATTACAGTGATGATGAAAGAATCATGCCACCTGATATGGTTGGTAAACATTCTCTGGTTCATTAATCATATATAGATTCATTTATGGACCTATTTAAACTGTGTGCTTATCTGGATCATTATACTCATCACAGCAACACTTTGTACTTTTGAAAATTTAATATTAATTTTAGAAGCTGAGGGTCAGAATGTTGGAATAATTACGGCAAAGAAACAAAAACATGTTTCCCCAAAACATACAAACGCACTTTCGCACGAATCAGACATAGCACACACACTCATCACTGACCTTATCAAAAAGAAACACTCTTTCCATTGAGTTTCACCTGTTGTCATGGAAACCGAAGCTCTTCAATAAGTCTTTAAAACCTTTAGTTGTCGACATACCCATTACTAGACATATGTGGATTGGGGTGTTCATTAAAACACTGGCTGTCTTCAGTTTTAGTCCTCACTTTCCTTTTCGATTCAAGAAATGAGGTTGAACATTCACAGAAAAATTTTATTTCTGCCACCAACATGAAGATGAACAGAAAATGAGAAAATCCAGATTACCTAGTTTTCATAATTGAAGATAATCTTCATGCTCTTTATTCAGACACTTTAATTATGTGCGTGCCAGAAATCTACTGGAAATTAGCAGATGTTCCTCTTTGCCTAATGAATTCAACACTAATTTTCAATACAGTGGACAGACCTTTAAAGCAATTTTAACCATTCATGGTGTGATGTTTACAACCAAACTAGCATGAGGTTTACATGCCACTTGCTGCTTCCCAATTCGCATACTATCTGTTCTAAATAGTATTTGAAATTAGAATTAGCATGTCCCAAATCGTAGTATGTTGAAATTAGTACTCTAAAGATACATGGATGGTCTACTATTTCCGGTTTAGAATTCAAAGTGCAGATCTGTGCACGCTCTAATGGCTAATATTGCCCACAACCCATTGCGTGTTGGATGAGAATTTGATTAGAAACTACAAACACAACTAAAAAGTGTTAAAAAACTACAAACATGGCAGATGTGCGAGATCAATGGTTTAGGGGTTTGAGCGATTAATAATCAGTATCTAACCTAATAAAAAATTATTTATTCAATGTTGTCCACATTATATTTCAAATGCAACAACATGGTGAACATTTATAAAGATACATTTGGTCATTAACTTTTAAATTCATCATTATACAAACTCTTCTTATAGCCTACGCCATCTTTATGTATAGCAACAATTCTTTTTTTCAGATCCTCAGAGAGTTCTTTGCCATGAGGTGCCATGTTGAACTTCCAGTGACCAATATGAGAGAGTGAGAGCGATAACACCAAATTTAACAGACCTGCTCCCCATTCACACCTGAGACCTTGTAACACTAACGAGTCACATGACACCAGGGAGAGAAAATGGCCAGTTGGGCCCAATTTGGACATTTTTACTTAGGGGTGTACTCACTTTTGTGGCCAGCGGTTTAGACATCAATGGCTGTGTGTTGAGTTATTTTGAGGGGACAGCAAATTTACACTGTCATACAAGCTGTACACTCACTACTTTACATTGTAGCAAAGTGTCATTTCTTCAGTGTTGTCACATGAAAAGATAATAAAATATTTACAAAAATGTGAGGGGTGTACTCACTTCTGTGAGATACTGTACATGTATATATTTAACAAAATATATATATATATATATATATATATATATATATATATATATATATATATATATACACACACAAACACATATATATTTATATTTATGTACACACACACACACACTTATACACATGTGTACATGTAAATATTTCTTAAATATATACTTGTGTAATATATTATGTAAACACAAACTTTTATTTTGGATGCGATTAATCGTGATTAATCGTTTGACAGCAGTAATTAATACATAATTTAAATAACATTATTACAATGCATAATTTACATAATATTTTAAACATTAATGCTTAAATCATGTAGAAATAATGCAACAGAGAGCAATAGAAATGTATGATATAAACAAAGATTGTGAATGATTATATTCTTGTTTAAAAGTAAACAGAAACACTTTTTCCCTTTGTGATTTAATAATTCATGCATCCAAGAATTAATCCACATTCTCATATTACGAAGTCATCTTCGGCCAAACTTTGTTTTCACATTTCGCAGTTAATAATGCTACAACTTCTCATAACGTGCAATGACTCCCGAGAGCTGAAGTTTGTGTCCTTAGACTAGTTAATGGCCTCAGTACAAGCTGTGTGACAGTACACACCACAAGAACTTAAAAGAGTGCGAACAGCGCCACGAGCAAACTGTGGCATTTTAATGAGCGCTCCTTCTCTAATCATTTAGCTGTAATCTGCCAGGGACATGAACCCCATGTCTGTAAAAGTAACCAAGGCTCAGCAAACAACAGAAGACGGGCAGATCTGAGCGAGGACACTTGGGATAGGGAGCCCGGGAACGGCGGCAGGGCATTTCTTCAACGCGGGCGAGCAAGAGAGTTGACCCGTGAATGGCAACAAAAGCGAGTAGTAATGAGTGTAAGTGTTCCCTGAAGGTGCCGTCTTTATCATATCATCATGCCACACTCTTCACGCACACGGTGGCTGAACACGACGCCTCAGGACTCACTTCTGCAGCTAGTCACCCAGCATTCTCTTGATCAAATCCGGCTCTTGTCGTCCCTATTAATTAGCTCCCACAGTGGAAATTCATTAGTGGTCTGCGCCCTGCTGTGTTCACGTTTATTTCAATGAACACAAATACACACACAAATAGACAAACTTTTTTTTCTTAAACGTGGTGCATTAAAATAACCCACACAGACTTGACGTGGTCTTCAGTCTCAGTAGGCAGAAGAAGGGGTGGAATTGAAGGGAAAGGGATTCAATTTCTGCCTGTGGCACTGAAAGGGAAGTTCAGAACTGAGAAGAAAGAGAAAAACAAAGATCAGTGGGCCGCCACAAGGGTGTTTGAAGACTGCGTGGCTCAGAGCAGTGGTGGAAACAATGTGAATGATTCTTCTGAGAACGTCACGCTGTTCCCAGCGTGTGCACACGCCGACGCTCTGGTGAATGTCTGTCACAGTGGCAACACGACCACCGACGCCGCCCACAGGCCAAACGTGCATCAAGCTAAACTTCGACTTTTTTTTCTCTTTTAAACGCACAATGTGACTCAGGTGTCCATTGCTTGAGCAAAGAACCCATGTCACCAAGATTGTGAGACGCTGAAATTAGACGGCAGGTGGCTATGAAAACACGCCATTTTGGTGCTTGTGTGCTAATTACAAACACAGCTGGACACAAAACAGATGCTTATGTATGGATGAAGATTATTCATAGAAGCAGCCATCTGAGTCTGTACGGACCATCGAGAAAAGATTTAATTATGGCATTACTTTAATACATTTTCAGTACTCGTTGATAAGAAAGTTTAAAACAACGGCATTTATTTGCAAACTTTTGTTACTGTCACTTTTGATCAATTTAACGCATCCTTGCTGAAGATGCTCATGCACGAAGATTATTCATAGAAGCAGCCATCTGAGTGGGATTTGATTGAGTGGAAACCGTGTGTATTGTGATTCAGCAGTGTAATGTTTCAAATGCACATGTGATAATCACTGTTGGTCATACGTAAATGCGTCTACATTGCTTCATAATAACAGTCATACTCTCAAAAACTGTTTCTGTTTTGGAAACTGTCCACATTGTTCATGTGCTTACACTCATTTGAAAGAAAGGGCAAAAGCGATTGAGGAGTTGAACTTGTCAAATGAAGCACTGCTGTAGAAGTATTGCTTTTTACTGTTTTTAATGTCTTCAGGGCTTGAGTCTTTCACTGCAGTCTCGAGAGGTTTTCAGTGGTGGTGACATCAACCACCATAGGAAAACAAAAAGGCTCAAAGTCCCTTCCTTCAAAGACACACCAAAGATCCTATGAAAAGTCTCTAGGGGTGTAGCAGCCATTGGCAATATCCACGAAAATGGTACAGGGCTTGAAACTAAAAAATGAAGTCAAATTTCACCCAAAAATGAAAATTGTGTCATTTAATACTCACCCTTATGTTGTTCTACACCTGTAGCACCTTAGTTCATCTTCAGAACACAAATTAAGATATTTTTGATGAAATCCGATGGATCAATGAGGCCTCTATTGCCAGTAAGTTAATTCACCCTTTCAGTGCCCAGAAAGCTACTAAAGACATTTTTAAAACAGTTCATGTGAGTACAGTGGTTCTACCTTAATACTTTTTGTGCACCAAAAAAAACGAAAAAACGACTTTTCAACAATATCTAGTGATGGCCAATTTCAAAACACTGCTTCGAATCTTTTGATTCGAATCAGTGGTTCAGAGAGCCAAAGTCACATGATTTCAGTGGTTTGGCAGTTTGACACGCGATCTGAATCACTGATTCGAAACAAAAGATTTAAAGCAGTGTTTTAAAATCACCCATTACTAGATATTGTTGAAAAGTCGTTATTTCGTTTTTTTTTTTTTTGGCACACAAAAAGTATTCTCGACGCTTTATAATATTAAGGTTGAACCACTGTACTCACATGAATATGTTTTTAGTACCTTTCTGGGCACTGAAAGTTAAATGATCTTGCTTGCAATAGAGGTCTCACTGAGCCATCGGATTTCATCAAAAATATCTTAATTTGTGTTCCGAAGATGAACAAAGGTCTTACAGGTGTGGACCAACATGAGGGTGAGTAATTAATGACAGGATTTTCATTTTTGGGTGAACTAACCCTTTAAGGGTAATAAAAGGGTGTGATACTGTGAACTGTCATAAAATCTACTCTGTGTACAGCTGGAGGTCAATCTATAATAATAATCTATAAATGATAATAATAATAATTTATTTAAAATATAATTTTATATATAATAATTATAATATTTTATATATGTATATATTTTAATATTTTTATATATATATATAATTATAATTTTAAAAACCCTGTCACCAACAATTAGGACACTAATGGCTCGTTTCCACTGAACGGTACGGTTCAGTTCAATACAGTATGATTCGGGATGGTAAACTCTAATCCAACTTGCGTTTCTACTGCCAACAGTACCCTTACTTGATAGTTGTGGTGTATGCCAGAAAGTAGCGATTGACGTCATTCTCGTGTGAAAAAGAAACTGACAGTAAACAACAATGGTGGACATACAGCAGCTTTGTTTGAGGAAAAACAGCCGAAAAATACACATTGTGTTGCAACGGTATTGTGTTGTCATTCCCCTTGAGGCACGCGCAAGTGACGATTTTCTGTCAACCAATCAACATTCTGCAGTGAGTGTAGCTCCACCCTTTTGGTACCGGTACTATTGGTACTATTGTGCTAGGTACCCCAACGGAAGGGTCCCAAAAAAGTGGTATGGTACAGTTCGTTATTTTGGTACCATTCACAACTTCTGACAATGGAAACGGAAATAATTGCGTACCATACTATACTGTACTGAACCGTCCCGCTCGGTGGAAACGAGCCATAACATTCTAAAGTTTGGGGTCACTGTGATGTTTTGTTTCGCTTTATTTTATTTTATTTTATTTTATATTTTATTTTATTTTATTTTATTTTATTATTTTATTTTTTGAAGAAGAACTTGATACTTTTATTCAACAAATACAGTATGCATTAAATTAATCAAACATGACACTAAAATACATTTATAATGTAAATATAAATAACACTACAATAAGCAGCAACTTTTTTCAACACTGATAATTGTAGCGTCTGGACCAATCAGGCACACAATTATTCATTATATTTAATGAATTACCCATAAACTCACTTTATCAAAGTTCTGTGAACCCATCCCCCTAAAACTGCAACTAGCATCCCAAACGTAGCTAACACACAGGCAGAACAAGGTGTCCTGTTACAGATACATAGTACTTTTACGATCAGAAAGAATTTTGCAGAGACTAGTGACTCTGACTTCATTCTTTCTGAGAAGGACAAATAAACTCTCTTAATCCTATGTATTCTCTATATAACCACTTGGGAAATGTATAAACATGTATCCAATTTTCCCATCTCATGACTTTCCTTTTATAGGCTTTATTCTATGTATTAATTCTCTCCTTTGAACTATTTTGGTATTAATGTTCCAGAGTTGCAAATGTACAGTTAACTGAAATTACATTGGTAGCATGTTTGGTATCTACGGACTCCAACTTTCGTTTCCTATTTGGTAATTTATGTTACATGTTACTAACTCTGTGACACATTAGTATTATAAGAATCTAGAAGGTTCTTCTCTCATTCATCCAATCCAGTTTCTTATGCTAATATCCTGCCAAAGTCACAAAGACCCGTAAAGTTCCCTCCGAGGGGGCAACTCTTTATTGGCTCGGACACCTGATCACAAGATCAAGCTCTCTTCTCTTTTACGGACAAATGCTGATGTTAAGATGATGCTGTGAGAAGCTAGAAGCTTCTAAGGAACCCCCAAGCTTGTGCCAGGCTTCGGCCTAGACCTTCCATTCACCAAAGATCCTCTGAATCCAACTGGTTCTCTTTCATCAAGACAATATCAGCAAAGATTCAACGGGAGCCTCCACAAATCGCATCAGGACAGTTTTAATTTAACTTGGAAAGACATGCAAGTATCAAACTTAGTCTCATTATCTGATACATTGAATATCCTTACTCCTTTTAAAGAAGCGCCTGTTAAAACTAAACTGATGGTTTGCTCAAGGCTGTTGGTTTGCTCAAGGCTGTTGATCTGCTGAATTTCAAACAATGCTTCTTGCTTTCCTATACTCTGCTTCAACTCTCTCTTTCCCTTGGTAAACTGTATGCATGTATGTGTGTGAATGTTAGAGTAATAAAGTGTTTAGTCTAGTTAATAAAGTCTTGTTCAAGTCACACGTAAAGTTGTCCGTGTTTCACGCTCATATACTGGAGTCCCTATTCATGCAGATCCTGACTACATGCTCTGAGTATTACTATACAATAAGATTGTTATTTCCCATAACCTGGAAATGAACATTTCTTAGAATTAATAAACAATTAACACTGTGTGTTCATTGGACAACAGGTTAATTGATTGTAATATTAATTTTATTACATTAAGTTAATTTTATTAACTGATCCAAATATTTATAATTAATTATAACTAGGTATGATTAATTATTCATATTTATTTTGAGCTAATTTGCTACATAATAATAGAAATGTTTCTTGTGCACCAAATCAGCAGATCAGAAAACAGTTATTTTAAATTGCAATAATATTTCACAATATTACACATTCATCTTTGGTGAGCATGAGAATCTTAAAATATAATATAATATAATATAATATAATATAATATAATATAATATAATATAATTTTGTTAATAGAGTTGATTGGTTGAACCTAAATATCAATGTCATTTTAATTTTTCCAGTTAATTTTAGTTTTTACTTCTATGAACATAAGATTTATTGCTTTAAGTCACGGGACACCAATTTGAACCCTATTAGTGGAAAGTGTCCATTTTCTATGTTAAATTCTCTGAATGTGTGAGAGATAATCAATACCCATGAGTTCCTCTTATCAACATCATCATCATCATCCTGTCCCTCATCCCACAAGCACCTGTGAAGAATCACAATAGGAAGAAAGGGAACAAAACTGGAACACCGCTGGCAGTGCGTGATGAGACGCACCTGGTGCTTATTGCGTCTCGCCGCAGGTATCATAAATCCCACATTGTGCCTTTCCTTTGCACAACCTGCTTCCATTAATGCATGTGGCAGCCTTGATGTCCAGGAATGGAGCAGAATAGCTGGGCCAGCTTTGAACGATGACTGCCTGTTTTCAGCCCCTCTAGATCTACTTCCCCTTTCTGCACATACGCTCACCTCAACAAGGAAGCCTCGCTCCTTTTTTTGTTAGTACCCCCTGGAGTTTCACATCTCCTCCCTAAACACTTTGCTCTATTAGTTTCCTCTGTTTGGTCTGTTTTTCTCTCTCTCTCTTTGCTGCGTGCAATAAAAGCCTTTCTGTAGCTTGTAACCTTTAATCTCAACATGAAGAACTTGCAGTTCTGTTTCCAAACACTAACCAAAAGTGTTTTTTTTTTTTTCATTTCACCCCATCTTTGATATCGCTGACTCATTATTATTAATTAACTCACACAAACCCATTCAATTTATATATAATCAATAAGCTGCATCCACAACAGAAATTTCTCTTAAAACATATTTTCTCTCTTCTGCTCACCAAGACTGCATTTATTTGATTAAAACACATTAAAAACTGTAATATTATAACATATTATTAAAATTTTAAAATAATTGACTTTGATGCTCAAAGATATGCTTTGATGCATATCAGTAAATATGCAAATTAGACCCACTTTCACTCGCTCACGTCAGCTCAGACATCCATTCGATCAACTTACTGAGGTAAACGCTGCACAATGGTATCACTCTTTACAACGTTGGACACATAACGGTAATTAATATGAATAGCCTTTTGCTTGACTATGTTATCAAACAGCTGATAATGTGTTGCTAATGTTACACAAACCATGTTCCCATTCGCCATGTCAGAGTCAGACAGCTGCCTTCTGAAAATCATTATCCTTACTGTATAAATGCTTTGAACAACTCAGAACGTCAGTGGAGGAAGGCATATAGTTCATCATAACATCATAATATACATCACACACCCACTATATTGCTAAATCTACACCATTTTTTTTTATTATATCAACAGTAAAATAAACCAGGATAACCTGGCTTCTCTCAAGACTCCCCTGCTAGTTCGCTGTTAATGATATGCTAAAGCCCACTGGCATGTTTACGTGATTTGTTACAAGGTAGTTTGTAACGTCACAGACACCAGTGATTTCAAACTGCGGGATTGAGACTGTCTTTGATTTACTGCAGTTTTAAGGAGAAAATACTCAGCAATGGTGTTGACGTATGAATTTGCACATGGTTTTTCTTAAAGCATATTAAAAACATCACATAGACATATAAACAACATTAAGACTTGATTTTCACCACAAGGGGTCTTTAACTAAATATATTATTTTTAACAACTAAAATTACGTAAGTTCAGTACATGTATAATGGACGAAAATTAATTAAAGGGGATGTCTAATGCTATTTCATGCATTCTGACTTATTTACACTTATGGCCAAAGTTTCAAAAAATGAGTTAGACGTATTAAGGAGTATTTCTGTGCCAAATACACTCCTTCAGGGTTTGTATAAGTTTTGGAAAGTTTTTTTCAAGTATGGCCCTGTATGATGTCATAAAGAGCAGAATTCCTTGTATGACACAGAGAGTTCAAGATGAGTGAAAATATATGTGCTAAACTCATACTAAGCCTCTAACTCAAACACTGGTGAGTAAAATCTAACAATTTATTAGCCAATGGCTAATGACAGACATTATTTAGTCACCTAGCATGAAAATTTAGTTGCATATGCAAGTGAAACTGTGTGTTATGTCCCCTTTAATATTACAAAACATTGATGTAATTTCCGTCAAAAAACAAAAACTATGACTAGGCCCTAAAACGAAATGAAATGTAAAATGAACAATGATCTTAAGATAACTTTTTTTTTAAATGAGATTAGTGTCTAGCAATTTTCAATTATCTTTCTGATGAGACTGATAACAGACGTACAATTGTAGCTTCACCAATAGTACATCCATACAAATGTCTCTGAATTCACACACTAATGTCTGGTACTTGTAATATGAAAAGAAGAAACTACAACCGTGTCAATTCAACATTCAGCAAAGAGTATTTTATAAATATGACCTGATTACCAGATAAATGCATAAAGCGGTACTTGACATTGGCAAGTTAGACGGGCTGGTTTGTTGCAATAAAGTCTTGTTATATCAAAGAGAAAATGCCACTTGAGATCGCAGGCATTGAAATGATTCCACTTTGGTCTGTAAATCGCTTTGATCTCGCCAACGCAGTGAATGCAGTCTTCAGAAAAAGCTACGGCTTTACAAATATTGACGCCTCAGTGTAGGGAATCATATAAATAGTCCTTATTCAATGATTCAATATGCTCAATTTCACTCCCCAAAAAAACTGAAGGCCTTTGGGGAATGAGCAATGAGAACATTTCATTTAGATGTCTCATTGCACCGACATTCATTGTTGGAACTAATGTCTTACCAAATTACAGATTTTCCACTTAATTTAGACGCACTACCCTTCTGATAAATCTCCAATCATCAGTGTCTTTTCATTTATCTCTTCATTAAGTGTTTTTCTTGCTCTCCTACCTGATTCTTCATCAGTCTTGTGCTCGTTTTCAGAGTCGGTGAGAGTGAGGACTGAATGGTCAGGGCTGGATAGGCAAGAGCTGCGGCGGGACTTCAGGGGCTGCCCGCTCCACAGCTGGACGGCACGCTCAGGGGTCATGACCCCCTCGGGGTCTGAGTCGGCGTCGGATCCGGCGCTCAGAGCGTATCTGTCCTGCAGCAGGCTCATGTCGGAACAATATACATTGGATGACGGTGGAGGCTCACACATGCCCAGATCAGCCAATGCGAAGCTCCCTGTAATGAGAATACAAGTATTAAAGCCAAAAACAAGAAAGTGTGTGTGGCTGTAAGGCATCTTAGACTCCTAAATGGGCTGGATGACTCTGACTAAGAACTGGCTTTGCTAAATTACATAATGACAACACAATCTTCATTCTAGCAAGTCTTCATTTTAGTGTAAATTAATTTAAGCTCTGTATTGTCCCAGTTATCTTCATTCAGTAAGGCAGTGAAAGGAATGAATTTAAATTATGTTATGGTGGGATAAAGACTACTGGCTGTTTTTACAGCTATAGGGACAAATGTAACACTAAAGGCCCGTTCACACCAAGAACGATAACTATAATGATAACTATATTTGCGTCCACACCAATGAACGATAACGGTTCTTGATGCATTTATACAGCTTTAACCAGCAGATGTCCTCAGCATGCTATGTTTCAAGTGAATAGCTAGCATAATAACGATCTAAACTAGCAGTGATTTAGCTGACAAAGTCAATATAGTGGAATAAAAACAACACCTAGTCTTTTTTTACTGCAACTTCAAAGGAAGCTAGACAATGTTGTTGAAACTAGCGCTGGATACCTGAGGTATATTTTACTCTGTTTGCTAGCCTGACATAATGATCTCATTGTTAATACTTCTCACCATTTATTCCGAGGGTATGACCGATTGTTTTCCATATATCCATTTTCTTCAAAGAATCCTTGAAAAGGGGGTTTGACTTGTCAAACAGTGGTGGCTTTTTCTGGACCTCGATTAACTTCTCCATTTTAAATGCGAGAGCCTTTAAATTAGAATGGATTCTGATTGGCTGTCAGTGTTTTATCGTTCTCCAGCTGGAAAAAAATCGTTCTGAAAGGGATCCCATTTATATTGTTTCTTTATATCATTATCGTTGTAGCTGTGGTGTGGACATTGCTATTCTTTTATATTTAGAACGATTTTTAGAACTATATCTTTATCGTTATCTTTATAGTTATCGTTCTTGGTGTGAACGGGCCTTAACCCTTTCAATTCTGAAAAAAGAAAATATGTTGGGGGAAAAATTAAAAACATTAAATAGAATCTTAAAATATAGGAAATTTATAACAAAAGTCTGGGCAAAAATAGTGGACCAAATTGCAGATTCATCACAAAAAAAGTAAATATAAATAGTAAATATAAATATATAATTATATATAATATATATATATATATATATATATATATAATGTGTGTGTGTGTAAAAAATATATATATTTTAGTTTTTAATTTATATTGTTTTATTTACATATTTATTGTATTTATTTTAACTCATTATTTCATGCATTTCATCTTCACCTTTGGATAAAAAGGTTTTTAAGATCATGAGAAACATTTATTTAGTCCACCGTGTCAAAACGTGTAGTATATATTAAACAGATATACAACAGATACTGTATATGAAGTCAGTTAATTTACATATGAATTAATGAGGGAACGACTATGCATTAATGAGATAAACATTAAAAGGACAGGAATATTTGTGAATTAGAAAGATCCACAAATCTGTGTACTGCATAAAACCACAGCGATTAATGACTTCAAAATAATGACTCACTATTACATTAGAGTGATGCAAAGCAGGAAACCACCAATATTTAATAAGAATTTCATAAACATTATGCTGAATGTGCGTTGCATCCTACTCAGCAGGTTGGAGGGGCAGTTTGCAAGAAAAACCTGTTGAACATTTGCATTTTGCACAAATCTGGGGGAAAAGCACAGTGCACATCCACATAATACAACTGCACGACACAATAGCTAATGAGGGTTGAGTTAACAGAATAGAGGGCACACAAGGATTTAAATAGGAGCAGGAGGTGTTGGGGGGTGGAGTCTCATCCTGCACCAAGACATACCTATGCAGTGCATACCTGAAACGTAGTAACCAATGGCAACCGGGGCCAGCTCCACGTAAGCTGTGAGAACAAAATGTCCCTCCATCATCTAATAACATAACTCGCAACACAATGCAAAAGTTGCATTGTGCACAACAAACCTGCTCCATATAACAGAAATTCCCTGGCTGTTTTTATGTGTGGAAAAGTCATGCGGAGCTCTCTGCCTCCCCGCTGTTGTGTGTCTACTCCAAAGGGAAAAATCTTCCAAGGTGTAAATTTGAGATAGTGTCTAACTGAACAGCCAGAAGGCATTCTAGAAAAAAAAAAATCTCCCAGAAGGGCCCACTTTATAAAAAAAGGCCAAAAACTCAGCCTCCTCCAGCTCCTTGTCTGTTTAGACACAATTTCCCCCTTTTGCTCATACACCCTGGACATTAAAGTGAATATCCTTTTTCACCAGGTGCTAAAATCAGAGAGAGTGGCAAGGTCATTTGTTGAGGGAGGGGTTACCATGGCAACATAGCATTTTTCGCATGCCGTCAGGTACAGTGAAACATTTCGGAAAAATGCATGAACATCTCCTTTCACTTCAATCATCTTTTTTTCAGGCCTCAGACACGCCCTGATTGACAAAGAGCCCTGCTGTGATGGAGATGCAAATGTTAACACAGCCTGCTAAAGCTGTGAGGTCCCATCAAAACATTCTAGGATACGAAAAACAAGATACATGCTGTTTTCAAAACCCCAGTGATTTTAAATTTGTTCACATCTTCAGAGCACAGAGCAAAGAAGATGGTTTCTCAAGTCCTAAGTGTATGGTGAGAACTATCAGCACATATCAATTGTTCTCGCAGGGTGAACAAATGTTTGCTGTTAATATTCAGATAATACAGGTAGATTTGGCAGAACATAATCTGCAGGTAAAAAAGCGATGGATGGATAGATGGATGGATGGATGGATGGATGGATGGTCAATATGGATTTGGCGGAACAATCTATTTATATTTTTAGCCATAACAGCACACTTTTAGGAAAAAATTATTCAGTGAGGTTCTATAGAACCCTAGGGCTCTTGACCCAATTTTAAAGAACACTTTATACCAAAGGTTCTTTGTCTTAAATGATTTCATAATACTTTCATGTTTTATGGGTTATTTAGACTTTTTTAGTGATAAATTAAAAAAATTAAAAATGAAAAAATGAAAATTCTGTTAATAATTACTCACCCTCATGTCGTCCCAAACCCGTAAGACCTTCGTTCATCTTCTGAACACAAATTAAGATATTTTTGATGAAATCCGAGGGTATCTGATCCACACATAGGCAGCAATGACATTGCTCCTTTTGAGCTCAAGAAAGATACTAAAGGCATCGTTAAAACCGTCGAAAAACCGTGGTTCAACCTTAATATTATGAAGCGACAAGAATACTTTTTGTGCGCAAAATAACTGACTTTGTGCGCGAAAAAATGACTTTATTCAACAAATTCGTCTGTCCCCTGTCATACTGCTACGTTATTTTTGTTGCAGAGCTTCAGTGTTTATGTCCGAAAGGTGGCTCAGTATTGGCATGCGTGTGATGCTGACGCAAGAGCCGGCCAATAATGAGTCGGCATTCAGACATAAACACTGAAGCTCTGCAACGAAAATAGCGTAGCAGTATGACAGGGGACAGACGAATTTGTTGAATAAAGTCGTTATTTTTCTTTTGTTTTTGCGCACAAAAAGTATTCTCGTCGCTTGTAGTCACGTCGACCGTTTTAACGATGTCTTTAGTACCTTTCTGGACCTCAAAAGGTGCAATGTCGTTGCTGCCTATGTGTGGATCAGATACCCTCGGATTTCATCAAAAATATCTTAATTTGTGTTCCAAAGACAAACAAAGGTCTTACGGGTGTGAAACGACATGAGGGTGAGTAATTAATGACAGAAATTTTATTTTTGGGTGAACTAACCCTTTAAAAGCTGTTGGTTGGTTGTTTGGTTGTTTGGTTGGTTGGTTGGTTGGTTGGATGGATACACTATATTGCCAAAAGTTTTGGGACGCCTGCCTTTACATGCACATGAACTTTTAATGACATCCCATTCTTAATCTGTAGGAGTTAATATGGAGTTGGCCCACCCTTTGCAGCTATAACAGCCTCAACTCTTCTGGGAAGGCTTTCCACAAGGTTTAGGAGTGTGTTTATGGAAATTTTTGACCATTCTTCTAGAAGCGCATTTGTGAGGTCAGGCAGTGATGCTGGCGAGAAGGCCTGGCTCGCAGTCTTCACTCTAATTCATCCCAAAGGTGTTCTATCAGGTTGAGGTCAGGAGGTCAGGCAGGCCAGTCAAGTTCCTCCACACCAAACTCACTCATCCATGTCTTTATGGACCTTGCTTTGTGCACTGGTGCGCAGTCATGTTGGAACAGGAAGGGGCCATCCCCAAACTGTTCCCACAAAGTTGGGAGCATGAAATTGTTCAAAATGTAGCATTAAGAGTTCCTTTCACTGGAACTAAGGGGCCAAGCCCAACCCCTGAAAAACAACCCCACACCATAATCCCCCTCCACCAAACTTTGCACTTGGCACAATGCAGTCAGGCAAGTACCGTTCTCCTGGCAACCGCCAAACCCAGACTCATCCATCGGATTGCCAGACAGAGAAGCGCGATTCGCCACTCCAGAGAACACGTCTTCACTGCTTTAGAGTCCAGTGGCGGATTACGCCACTGCATCCGACGCTTTGCATTGCACTTGGTGATGTAAGGCTTAGATGCAGCTGCTCGGCCATGGAAACCCATTCCATGAAGCTCTTTACACACTGTTCTTGAGCTAATCTGAAGGCCGCACGAAGTTTGGAGGTCTGTAGCTATTGACTCTGCAGAAAATTGCCGACTTCTGCGCACTGTGCGCCTCAGCATGCGCTGACCCCGCTCTGTGATTTTACGTGGTCTACCACTTTGTGGCTGAGTTGCTGTTGTTCCCAATTGCTTCCATTTTGTTATGATACCACTAACAGTTGACTGTGGAATATTTATTAGTAGTGAGGAAATTTCATGAATGGACTTATTGCACAGGTGGCAACCTATCACGGTACCATGCTTGAATTCACTGAGCTTCAATGATTTGGAGAGGTGTCCCAATACTTTTGGCAATATAGTATAGATAGATAGATAGATAGATAGTTGATATAGAAAGAAAGAAAGAAAAAAAGAGAAAAAGAAATTTGAATATAATTAAGCAATCTGTACTGAATATGTGTGTATGGCATGAATGGGCCTTTTTCTCATTTCCTGCTGGAGAAACAAATCCTCTCTCACAGAGAAGTCAAACATTCATGGTGTAAATTATGGTTTCTAAAATGTCTAGAAAAAGGCTCAATGAAGCCTATATTACTTCATAAATGTCAGCCTATTTCAATATATCCTCCGACCTTTCTAAATTCCATCCCTGATGCTGTGGTCTTCAAGCATTATTGTCTATGTTGCACTTCTTTCTTTTTTGTGAAGCCAAGCAGTCACGCTTTCCATCTCCAGAGATCAATACTATCAGGGTACAGAGGATGCAGTCAGCATACCCTGAATAATGTCGGCCTGCTTGACTGCACTGTTGGAGAAAATAGCTGCTGTGCAAAAGAGAGCTTCCTTCGATTCCTCTAGCCCCAGCGTGGGATATTTGGGTCATTTTGTTGTGTATTGCTCGGTGCTTGAGCCGACTGTCTAACGGCTGTTTCCTCGTCTGGGTCTCTTATTCATGAGAGCTCATCCGGTTCACTCTCCTCTTTAAATGCCTGTGGTAACATCAGAGCATCTCATCCCTTTGTTATGCCACCTTTATTATTTATCCCTCTGCTTTCTTTTGTTTGCCTTTCATTTGCACAGCAACTGTTAAGACAGCAGCTGCTGTGTGTGTGGAATGCAGAATGTTCATCACTGACAACAGGAAAAATGTTGTACAGGTATATGTTCATCAGCACTGGCATGGTGTAAACTATGACAGAACAGGCCAGGCAGTAACTTGTACTTAGTTCTAGAGTTATTTTAGTATCATTATTATACAGGGGTTGGACAATGAAAGTGAAACACTGGCCAATATCGGCTGCATCCGAAAACTGGAAAATGCTGCCTTCGGAGGACACATTTCAAGGTAGGAAGGCATCAAGGCACGTCCGAATCCAATCTTAGCTTCACTTCCTGAGATACCTTCATCTGATCGACTTTTGAAGGCAGCATAGATGTATCCTTCGCTGCCTTTGATATCCTACAATTCTATGCTTCCCATTCTGTGACAGTTAAGCTAGAAAAATAACGATGGTGTCCGTTTGCTGGTCAGTTTGTGTGTAAATATACGTTTTTGACCAGCATTTCCACTTTTGCTGTCATTTCTAGCGAGAAATTACTAGTGTAGTTAATAAATATTTGTTTAGTTCCCAACAAAGCTTGTGCTATTTTGCGTTAGATCATTAAACTGTTACGCTGCCTCAGAAGTCTGTCTTAAATCAGTTTTGTGAGGTGCCTTCATGCACAAATGCTGCTTACAAGTCATTGCCTGAGAAGGCAGTGAGGCAACAAGTTAGCTGCCTAGGTTTTCGGATGCAGCCATCGTGTTGGAGGTTTTACGCCTATACAGTTGTGGTCAGAATTATTGGCACCCTTGGTAAATATGATCAAAGATGACTATAAAAATAAATTTGCATTGTTTATCCTTTTGATCTGTAATTCATAAAATTAGCAAAAATCTAATCTTTCACTGAAGGAAAAGAATTGAAAGTGGGGGAAAATCACAGTATGAAATAAATGTTTTTCTCCAAAACACATTGGCCACAATTATTGGCACCCCTAGAATTTTAAATAGTAAAATATCTCTGAAGTATATTCCCATTCATATTTACATTTTTTTAGCACACCAGGGTGATCATGAACATGAAATTGTCCAGCCATGACTTCCTGTTCCACAGGAGTATAAACAAGAGGAAACACAAAGGCCAAATTCCCTTAATCATTCATCACAATGAGAAAAACCAAAGAATATAGTTCTGATGTGCTGCAAAAGATTGTTGAGCTTCACAAAATAGAAAGTGGCTGTAAGAAAATAGCTAAAGCATTGAAAATCCCCATTTCCACTATCAGGGCAATAATTAAGAAGTTCCAATCGACTAAAGATGTTACAGAAACAATCTCCAGCATATCAGTTGTCAGACACGACTGGAACTTCAAACGTGACCGGCTTCTATGGTCAGATGAAACTAAAAAAAGAGCTTATTGGCAGCAAACCCACCAGATGGGTTTGGTGCACATATGGATAAAAAGTACCCCATGCCCACGGTTAAATATACTGCTGGATCTTAAATGTTGTGGGCCCAAGTTTCCTGCTGCAGGTCATGGACATCTTGTTCAGATACATGGTATCATGGATTCTATCAAATACCAACAGATAAAAAATCAAAACCTGACCGCTTCTGCTAGAAATCCAATAATGGGCCGTGGTTCGAACTTCCATCAGGACAATGATCCAAAACAAACATCAAAACCAATTCGTCCCCCCCCCAATTCTTTCATTCAATGAAAGGTTAGATTTTTGATAATTTTTTGAATTAAAGATCAAAAGAATAAACAATGCAGATTTATTTTTACAGTCATCTTTGATATTTATCAAGGGTGCCAATAATTCTGACCACAACTGTATATGTACAGCCTGCTGGCCGATCTTCACTGATTTTACATTCTGTCAGTAAGAGCAGAGTGTGAAGGTTGAATTAGCAAAGCAATAGCACAGCTGTACATAAATATTGCAATCCACACAACTTAATGGGAGACATATCAGAGTTCAAAAGAAGACAAACTGTTGGTGCTTGTCTTGCTGACTCATCTGTGACCAGGACAGCAAGTCTTTGTGGTGTACCGAGAGCTATGGTGTCCAGGGTAATGTCAGCACGTACTGTAGCATGAACCACATGCAACACGATTAACTGTAGGTGCAAGAGGAAGCTGTCTGAAAGGGATGTTCAGGTACTAACTTGGATTGTATCCAAAAAAAAAATAAAACCACAACTGCCCAGCTCACTGCAGAATTAAATGCACCTCAACGCTCCTGTTTTCACCAAAACTGTTTGTCGGAAGCTCCACAGAGTCAATATTCATGGTCAGGCTGCTATAGCCAAACCTTTGGTCAGTCGTGCCAATGCCAAATGTCAGTTTCACTGGTGCCAACACAGCAAATTTTGGGCTGTGATCAATGTGAAACATGTATTGTTCTCTGATGAGTCCACCTTCACTGTCTTTCCCACATTCGTGGGAGTTATGGTGTGGAAAAGCCCCAAAGAGGCTTAACACCCAGACTGTTTCGTGTCCAGAGTGAAGCACGGGGGTGGATCAGTGATGGTTTGGGCTGCAATATCATGGCATTCCCTACTGTGCTTGATGGGCGCATCACTGCCAAAGACTACCGAACCATTCTGGAGGACCACGTGCACCTAATGGTTCAAACACTGTACCCTGAAGGGGGTGGCGTGTATCAACATGATAATGCACCAATACACACAGCAAGACTTGTGACAGAATGGTTTGATGAACATGAAAGTGAAGCTGAACATCTCCCATGGCCTGCACAGTCACCAGATCTAAATATTTTTGAGCCACTTTGGGGTTTTTTGGACGAGCAAATCAGAAAACGTTTTCCTCCACTTTCATCACATAGTGACCTGGCCACGGTTCTGGAAGAGGAATGGCTCAAAATCCCTCTGGCCACTGTGCAGAGTGACATACTGCCTTCTGAGGTTCCATGACGGTTAGGATACTCCCTTAAAAGGCAGCTGCCTATGTAGGTAGTAAGGCAGTCAATTGGGTTTTGGATAAGAGTTTGTCATCATTTACACTTTTTTGAGTTTATATCTTCTATGGAACATAAACAGACTGAAATTTAATTAATTACTCACTGATAATCTTGCCCTCAAATAAAATATAGCACCTTTAGTTGAATTGCGTCAAGTTTGAAATTATTCCAAAGGTAATGGTATTAAAGCTACCACATAATTACTTTTAAAAAACAAAAAGGGGGCAAAAAAGAAAAAAAGAAACAACCTTTCTTTTACTTGCATGAAGATAATCAGGCTTTCAAGAGGCTTATTTTATACAAGTCATAAGGCACCATTTTTTCCTCATAAAATAGCCCATTTTGATTGCCAGGCTAATTGGCAAGGCTTATGAACCCCTGGATACTTGCATTAGAGCCCATTAGGGTCTAGAGGGGGGCTGGAAATTAGGGTTCACTCCACTGGCTTACCATTTGCCTTGTGCAAATGAGCCGACTTAAAAACTCTGAGAGTCCAGGTGCTGGGTGTGACTAAGAGTCTAATAGGCTACCTTGAGTGCAAGGAGACTAACAAAATGCCAGTGCCCTTTTCTTTGAAGAAAAACTTTTCTTTTCTTTCACCAAACAGCACATTTAAAACTTTAAATTCTAAGAAGCTATAGAGTGAATTAAAAAAAAAAAAAAAAAAAAAAAAAACTTTCACTTTCGAGATTTGGGCTAACTACTTCTTTAGACTCCAGCTAAAATAAAATTTCTGAAACATGCCAGAATGAAGAATAAAATCTAATCCTTTTATTATTATTATTATTATTAACTCTAAACCAAGGACATCACTGTCCTTGGTGATACTAAAGACCAAATACTAAATCTTTGAAAGACGGCCTGAGAAGAGGTGAGATGCTCCCTGGAATAGTTTATAGCAGACCTGCCCTTGAGCCCGTGCTTCACTAGATAACCATATCAAAGCCACACACTGCGAGGGGCGAGATAAACAGCAGGACTTTGAAACAAGAAAAAAAGAGGTATTTTTCTTATCCCTATAGAAGACAGTAAGGAGTTCCTCAGGGATCAATGCTGGGTCTCCTTTAAAAGTAAAAAAACAAAACAAAAAAAAAAACAGATTATCATGCAGCATTCAAGGTTAACATCTATAATGTCTGTAAGAGATATTCTACATCCACACAGGGTGGCCCTAGCATTTCACTAAAAAAAAAAAAAAAAAGATGACCCTATAGCAGTTAAAGCATGTATTGTAAACATTTTTTTTAAAGCTGCAGTCTGTAACTTTTTTTGGTTAACAATTATCCAAAATCAATTTTTGAGCAAGTACATAACCAGCCAGTGTTCAAAACTATCTCCTTACCTTAGCCCGATTTACAATGGTAAGCTTGTAATAATGTTTTATAATAAAATCGGTACTGGTGGGTTTCTGCGGGAAATTCGAGCATGCAGCCGTTCATCTTTGTGTCATTACGTCACGTCTGTAAATAGTCCCAGCTAGTAGGCTATCCGGCATGTGAGGATGCTGCTGGTAGCAGATCATTTATAGCCTTTTCTCACAGCAGCTGGAATAATTAAACTTATCATTTTGATTTCCAGAAATGTCCAAATGACAATCATCAGTGACAACTGGAGATTTACCCGTAGTCAAAAGCAAAAGACTTCGGACTGCGGAGTGGCTACAGAAATTGAAATCTACAGGTAACGCTAATACACACTAAATACACATAGTCATGCAATGCTGATGTTGTTAACATTAACAATTTGAGAACAAAGTATAACAATAATAATAATAATTTGCATGGTTTGATGTCATCCAAGCTAAGCGATTGTTAGATTTAATCACCATTAGCAGCGCGATTTATTGTAATGCTCAGAACAAAAGTGGCAGACATGTTACTTATTTGTTCAGATGACATTTTCCGGTGAAAATTCTTATTTTGGTCATACTTCCAAGACTACAATCTGTGACTCCAAAGTACAGTATCCACTGTACATTATCCGCGATGCACAACCCATGTAAAGAAGATAATTCTGCAAATATCTGCAATTGCAGGTTTCAAACAGAGATGGCGACAAAAAGGCAAAACTTACGGACTGCAGCTTTAATTCACACCACATTATTTCCATTCTAATGTTGTGTTGTGGCCAGGTTTGATGAATTAGAAAATTCATCTTTTCATAATTTATGTCTTCCCCAGAACTGATTTAGTTTTCAGTTCATTTGTGGCTAATTGTTTGCCTTGCCGTGAATTTAGCACCTTCAGTCCACAGCTGCTAACAATATCTCTGCGTTTTCAGATTTAGAGAGCATATTGCTGACTAAATAATATTTAAGATCTTACAGAATGGTATTACTCCTTCATAATGTATTTAAATGCTAAATAGCTGTAATGTTTACACATTAAGTTTTAAACATGACTCGTTTCTCAAGAACACCATGGAACATAATTCAACAGACACATGCAGTGACATGCAAACAACAAATTATGCTGTTATATAATTGTTACAAAAAAAAACCGCCTGCAGAAAAGAAGAACAGATGAGTAATTAAAACTCTACTTCTGGCAAATTACATGTTGACATGATGTTTAAGTGCACTGTTCAGTCCTCTTTTTGGTTCTTACATTTTATAGTATAACCAGGCAAAAACAAATTTGTCAAATCTCAAAAACATCTGCTTGGTTACAAACATTCTTCCAAATATCTTCCTTTGTGTACAGCAGAACAAAGAAATGTATACATGTTTGGAACAACTTGAGGGTGAGTAAATGATGACAGAATTTTCATTTTTGAGTGAACTAACCCTTTAATAGCTCACGTCCTGACTGACATAAGTGAAAAGGCAAATTTGCTTCAAAGAAAGACCAAGTTATTACATTTCCATAAACAACTGAAATAACATGCACGGTTGAATCATTCACAATTCATGTTGACTTATAATTCTACAAAAGATTTCATTGCATTGACCATAGAGAGAGTGAGAGAGTGAAGAGGGAGAGAATAAATGAGAAACAGAGAGAGAAAGATGAAATGAGACAGTCAAGGACATCACAGAATGAATGGCAGAGAAAGAATTATGCTCATACAGTAAATGCAATCCATTGTACTCAAGGTCAACATCTCCATGAATAGAAAAACCACCGCAGACATCAAAAGCTACTGTATGCCAATGAGACAGTTCTGTTTAGGTGTTTGTACATCAGCTAACTCATTTCCACCACTTCATTTCAGCTTTTCATTCCCAGTGCATTCTCATTCGTATTCCACTAGAGCGCTCCCATCAATATTATATCTCAAGCACTGGCCATTACACACCACTCTGTAGCAGAGGCCTAATGTCCCTCTTCAACATGGAAATGATCTCTAATTGCGATGGAGACTCACCTGGACCCCCACAATATTTCAAAGTTCCTGTAACAGGCGGTGGGTGTAGGAATACGTTAGAACTGCATTAAAACATAATCTGCTTTTCATTGTCAGTTAAAGACCATGAGCGTTACTATACTATCGCAAGCTCCCTCTGTCAGCTTTGATGGCTGCCGGCTGTAATATGGATGAAAATCCTATCAAGAGCTTGTTAAACTACCTACTCTTACTCCAAACAAATCGAAAGCCTGAAAGCGATGCAGTCACATTGGTATTGATCTTGAGCGACAAGTCCATATGATGCAGATCTAAAATTAGCCTTCATGTGGGAGAGCAAATTTGAAAATAGAAAAGTACAGACTAGTTATTTCTTTTAGTATAGTGAGCTTTAGGCATTGCAGCCAGCACACTTAAGGTCCCATTTACACCCAGAATTAAAGGAATAGTTTGCCAAAAATAAAAATTGTCAATATTTACTCGACCTCGCATCAGTCCAACCCTGTATGCAGTTCGTTTTTCCATAAAAAAAAAAATGTTTTTAAGAAGCTTAATGTAGCTCTTGGATCCATGTAGCTAATCAAGCTAATTTGAAGCTAATCAAGCACAGTTGAAGCTAATCAAGAAAAAAAAGTATCATAAAAGTACTACTTTTCCAAGTCTTTTGAAGCCATATTGTCATGATCTCGGCCTATGTTCCCCTGGTCTTGTGTGTACTTATATGTTGCATCCTGTTCTAACCCATATTTTGTAGTTCTTTGTAGTTTTTCTAGTTGATTAGTTGAGTGATCGTTCCCAGGTGTCTTGTTTGCCTATTACCCCTCTAGTATTTAAGGTGCATTCACGCCACCTCGTAATTCCTGTAATTACGAGATTCTAGCTTGTAAAAAGTGTTCACATCCTCGTAGAGCTCGTAACTTGTAGGATGGGAGTTTTCTGAAAGCTCCCACGTGTACCACATGGCCGCTGTAGATTCATTTAGATGTTGATAGCAGTGCCATAGAAACGCATAATTCCCAGTCCGAGGACGTGAACAGCTCTGAATATAATGTCACCTGTTGTCATCTCGAGATTCCGGTAAATATGAGGTGCCGTGAACACAAGTTATACCACAGTGTTTCTTGGGTTTTGGTCGAGTCTTGTCCTACATGGCTGTATGTTTTGGATTGTTATGTTTATTCTGTCATTACAATCATTAGACAGGTTTCCATCCGAACATTTTTTTTTTTTTTTTTGCGAAAAAAAGTTTAGCGCTTTAAAATGTTTAGCAATATAGCTGATGGAAATGCCATTTGTCGATAAAATTTCTCAAATGTTGACACAATCTTTTTCCGTTTATCTTTAGCTTATAAATTCTATGGCGATACTTCAAATGTCGCAAAAAAACACTTTGTCGAGAAAAAGGGCTTAAATGCAAATAAATGCGGTGTCACATGACAGAATTAGCCTATACATGCAGCGTCCACGTTCATGGTGTTGCTCCAAGTGTACCGCAAAAGTCCTGAAAAGTGAAGCCTTGTTCAAGGCTTGTTCTGCATGTTCAAGGCATTAAAGGTGCCACTTTACAAGATGTAATATAAGTCTAAGGTGTCCCCAGAATGTGTCTGTGAAGTTTCAGCTCAAAATACCCCATAGATTGTTTATTATACCATGTTTTAACTGCCTAGTTTAGGGTGAAATTAAAAATGCTCTGATTTGGGGTATGTACACCTTTAAATGCTCATGCTCCCCACCCCCAAGCTCGTGACTCCATTAAACATTGCATAAACAATACTGAAGTTCACAATTTAACTCTCAAAATGGATCATTACAAAGTGTTGGTGATGCAGCATATCAGATCACATAAGTATGGCATGTATTTTGTGGATTTTTGCTAACATTTGATTCTGAATGAGTTTGATAGTGCTGCACGGCTAACGGGGCTAAAGCTACACACGGTTGGAGAGACTCGATAAGAATACAGATGTGTTTATGAATTATACAGACTACAAGCATTTTCGGGTTAAAAATGAAAATAACGACATGGCTGTGGTCTCCGTGAATACAGTAAGAAACAATGGTAACTTTAACCACATTTAACAGTACATTAGCAACATGCCAACAAAACATATAGAAAGACAATTTACAAATATCACTAAATATATCATGATATCATAGATCATGAACATTTATTATTATTATCATTGCTTGCATGCTTCACAATACCTGCAGAACGTCTGATGATTCGGCTGTGCAGCTCCATGACGTTAATACTGCCTTGAACATGGGCTGGTATATGCAAAAGTTGGGGGCGTACATATTAATGACCCCGACTGTTGCATCACAGTCGGTGTTATGTTGAGATTGTTTTTCCGTGGTGTTTTTCATGCACGAGATTTACATATGAAGGAGGAAACAATGGTGTTTGAGGCTCATGGTATGTCATTTCCATGTACAGAACTCTTATTGTTCAACTATGCCAAGGTAAATTCAATTTTCAATTCTAGGGCACCTTTAAAGATTGTTGCAATATGCAAAGACTGAATATTTCACTGTACCAGTCTTTTTATGGACCTTAAAATTTTTTGCATACAGGACAAATGAGCTGCTCTGTGTCCAAACCTGAGCTTCGTCATATAAAGGCAGTAAATTCCTGTCAGACAAGCTGCTCCAGTTCGCCGTCATCTTCTTATATTTCCTATTTAATAACATTATATTTGAAAATAAGCAGTACTGGCGAATTTCAATTGTTTCATTACTCTGTACATTTTATGGATATTTGGGATGCAAAATATACGAATTTGCGATATACGCAAAATTATGTATGTAAACTGCTCAAGGGCAGATTTTATTAGTGATAAAACAAAGCTTATGCGACAATGTATTTTTTTTTTAGGGATGACATCATCACAACCACTCTTAGCAATGTAAACTGTATGTTCTCAATTGATATTGTTCATTGAAGCTTACTGTATTATGTAGAAGATTGTGAGAAAGAGATCGAGTGAGCGAGTTTATTACCTGCATTTTTCTTCAGGTCACTCCTATGTTCATAATAAAAAAAACTGTTTAAATGTCCAATGTATTATCTTGTCCTTTTAACAGTTAAGGGGTTTTCCCGTGACTGGCAGCGCTAGTCAAAGCATTTGTCAGTTGCGTCTTGTTCCGTGTTCACAACAATTCAGTCTTTTCAATGTAAAAGTCTTTGCTACTGACTGACACACTCATAAAGACAGTCTTTGCCGCCATCTAATGGCGTAATAATGTAACTTCTGTTGCTGTTCACAGTCAGGGACTATTTTTTCCGGTGGAAGGAAGGCTTTTAGTAAGAGTTTACTTCATGAAAGTTGCATTGATACATATTTTTGGCTTTAATATTTGTATTGTGTGGTAACCGTTTTATAAAAGCAATAAGGTACTCGAAGCTAGGGTACGAGAGGTGCTAACAATGTCCTACAGCCGTGACTTATTCACGATACAGAAAAGCCTCTCGTACCTTATTACTTACATTAATATAATATAATATAATATATAATATAATATAATATCAATTGTTATAAATATGAAAATGACCTATTCATGCATATGGTTAATGGACTAAATGACTAAATGTTGTTAAATGACAGACCGGTGTGCAGGTCATGAAATCAGAGACTATCCACTTGACAAAATTCGATCAGAATTGGTCACCAGTGATGCATTTGCCACATGACATGTGACATGACAAGTATAAACAGTAATTCCTGTCACCAGATCTCTTCTGACTGGATCATAATCTGAGCTGGATGTTAATCTCAGGTGTAAACAGTGTAATAGAGATGGATATAGTTGCTGCTTTCCTCCTGATTTACTCTCCTCCATCCTCTCTCCCGCTTCCCCGTTCACCCACATTACCCATAGTGTAATCTCAATGTTCTGCTATGTTTGGAGCAGCTCTGCTTAGTAAGGGCTCAGATGGAGGACGATAAGCACATGCTACCAGATGTTGTGCTAGAAAAAAGTGCACTAAAGGGACCATATGAGGGTTTTGGGCTGCCTGAGAGGCAGAGCACTCCTTCCCGCAAATGTCCATAACGAGTGCTCCCGTACTTCTGAAGCTCCCTCGCCATATGGCCTTTACTGAGGCAAAGCTGCCTGCGGAGCCCTGAACATCTACTACGGCCATGGACCACCAGCTTGGAGTGTCCTACAACCAAAAACTCCTCCCTTAGCCATATGAGCATATCCATGGCAAGTTTGTTCAGATGTAATGTGGAACAGACTACAGCTGGCAGGTAAAAAAAAAAAAAAAAAGAACATGTGGACCAGAGACCTCAGGCTACTGAAAGCTAGAGACTGCTAATCCTGGTTCTGTGTCTATCATTTTCTCTCTGTATGTCTCAGTCTGTCTGATCCACTCTGAAGATGAGGCAGCAGTGTGCAGCTCGGTCTCACTGGTTTGGGCTATTTTTACAGCACACAGTGAAGGAGAAAAGTGACGACAAGGTCACCTCTTGCTTTAGGTAGATGAAACTTTGCTATAATGAGATGTGGGCACTGCTAGTGGGGCACAACTCATCTCCGACTGTTAAAAGATTCTCTGTTTCATGCCGTCTTTGATCTACACCTGAGCCAGCATCTATGGAAAACACAGAAGCCTGTGGAAAAAAAAAAAAAAAAAAAAAAACTGAATTACAGGCAGTATCCCTCTCCTGGACATTCCAAAATCAAAACCTGACAAAAAAACGCTTCAGGCTGTATTGTGAGTTTGGCTGAATCTCCACAGAAATATTGTGCTGGTGGAATTCAGACAAAATAACCGTATGTTGATTCTGGATGCAATCTGGACTGAGAGTGGAAACCCCCAAATAAAATCAAGAGTATTAATAAAGGGTAGTTGATGAATAATAACATGTACATGAGTTTGTTTTATTCAACATCAAGATTTGAAGTTAGAAAATGTAATAAATAAATTAAATTAAATTAAAAAAAAAAAAAAAAAAAATCACCATTTTAACTGTGTTGCAGTTCACCTAAATCTTGCAAGTGTGACCAGTTGATTTTTATATTTTTACAATTTATTTTTATTGAAAAAGCAAATTCAAATACCTTTACATACATAGTGTATACACGTTCAAAAGTTTGGGGTCAATATGTTTTTTTTAAGTGTCTTATGCCTTTTATGTCTCTTATGCTCACCAAGCCTACATTTATTTGATCAAAGATACAATAAAAAAGTAATACTGTAAAATATTATTAGAATTTAAAATTTTAAAATGTATTTACTCCTTTAATAGCACAGCTAATGTGTCCTTGCTGAATAAAATTATAAATTTCTTTAAAAAAAAAAAATCTTACTGACCACAAACTTTTGAACAGCAACTCTCAAACAGAGAAAGATTCAACGAGATTTTCCATACTCAACTGTTCATTCTGGTTCTCGAATCTGATTGGCTGAGAGCCTTTTCTTGCCATGCGATATTCTACTAATATCACATGGAAACAGTTTTACTATTTGTATCACTCCGCTTGTTTCTGGTGGATCTATGCTGGCAGCAATTCTCACAGTGAGCTTCAGCAGAGGATTTTACAAATACTACTTTTATTGTGTTACAAAATGTAGTTTTTTAGGCTAGAATGTAGTTGTTTAGAGCTCAAATATGCGATTTATATATAAACATAGCCCCTGTTTAAACATTTGTTTAGACGTTTTTGGAGATGTGAGCTCCAGGTCGTCAGCGGCAGTTCAGCAGTCATGTACCTGCCGCTTATGTAGACAGTGGTTAAACATGAGATATCATTTGTTTTGGGCATATCAAAAGGGCAATCTTTGGTCTTATTAATCTATTACTTGTTCCAGTACCAGATCAAATAGATTTGGCTAAAGGCAAAGTTAAGTTTATGTTTACATTTTTATTTAACTGGAATCCTGTACTAACTAGAGCCCTGCTTTTGTACTTTTGACTGAATTGTTTGCTTGTGTTTATTTCCTATTGTACAAACTTCTCATACTTTTATAATGGCTATTATTTAAATATAATTGTTCAATAAATATTTTATTTCATATAAATAATATGTAGCAAAGACTTTAATATTGAAAGGGACTGAAACAAGGTTGTAAACAAGGGCATTATTTTTACTTAAAACAACACCTTATAAGACGCATCCGACAAATGCAGTGACTTGTGCTGTCGTGGGAAATCACCGTAACCGTTAAAAGGACAAAGATATCGCTTTCCTAAGTGGACATTCAAACTGATTTTTTATTATGAAAGTAAGATTGACCTTAAGAATAAATGCTGTATCAGTTGCAGGTAATACACTCGCTTAATCAATCTCTTTCTCATAATACTCTACATGATACAATAGGCTTCAATGAGGCAACTCAGGGTTCCTTGCTAATTCTAAAGTGACATTTTAAAATTAGTAACGGAGGCTTGGGCTCAACTGTTAAACTGAGATTTGAATCCATGGCAGTAGTTTTTAATTTCACCGTCAATATATATATATATATATTTATATATATATAAAACCCACTCGCAGTATTTGGACTAGATGAAAACAGGAAAGTTAGTTCATATACTGAAAAGATGAAGGTTTCTGACTGCATACTGCAGCTCAACTCTATTATCTCTTTATTGACAAATCTGGCTTAAGGTGTTTGTAAGAACAGCTTTCAACATGGCACAAAGTTTTTAAAACTTCATTTTTACAATCAATTTTCTGTGCAGCAACTGATTAAGGTCAGTTGGTCGAACTGTAAATAATAACTGGTTAACACTTCATAGCAAGATCAATTTAAGCAAAAAAAAAAACCTGTCAGCACAATTTTCAAAGATAAAAACTATTCAATTTCTAGTTTTTCAATTCAAGAATGTATCCTTGATGAACTGACCCTGATAGGCAAATAAAGTCATGGCTAAATACCAGACAGAACACAACTTCTCTCAGAAAGAAAATTCTCTGTAAAAATTCCCGGTTGTGATCAAAATGACAAAACAAATTGAAAGCGCTCAATGATATTCACATGGCAATCACTGAAATCACTCCTGATATTAATGGCCTTGCTGTAAAATTGAAATGGCATATAATTGAATATGCTAATAACAATCAAATTACATGAATGCAGGGTGCTTCCATGTAAATTTCATGGACCAAAAAAAAGTTGGGAACCATGGTCTAATGTATTCAGGTTTGTTCATTAATATAAAATAAATCCTTTAATTAAGCTAGTTCATTTATCTTAAATTAGTAGATTTAAATGGGGGGGTTCTTTAAAAAAAAAAAAAAAAAAACATCGCTCTGCTCTAATCTGGTTTGTGTTTACCAGGTCAGTGTCACTTGCATGAAAGGAACAATAGCGTTTTGCAAATATTTGTCTTGAAGCATTAGCACAGTTCTGTGCACACAGATCAAAAGTTTCAATAGCTGCAAATTAAAACTTACCACAGAAAATCATCTTCTCTGTTTTTATTACAGGGGGATTATGTGGGTTAAAATGGATAACATTCATCCATGATGGCATTTGTGTTAAAGCCCCAACTAATGAGAAAACTCTGACCTAAAGACTGCTGTATCCAACATGCACTTAAGAATTGCACATACATTCGTGAGATAGTCCACTATTTGCTTTAAACCTGAATATATGATGTTATATTTGATGTAAGTAAAAAGACAAACAAAAACATAAAACAAACAAAATAAATTCAAATCAAAATCCAGTCATTTTAATAGGAATCCATTTGATTGGGAATTTCGCATGAGCATCTCTACACTATTGATAATAGACAACAGACACTTTTTGCTTGCAAAATTTTGCCAAAATGTAACTAATGTGATGTACCTATAGTACAGCTGCCATATTTATCATTATGATTTCTTCCATTCATGTATTAATTACAGTAACAATCTTACCTTGTCTGACATACTCTTCTGTCTCCTGGTGCACCAACTCCGCAACACATCCTCCGTAGCGCAGGCGTCCATCCTGCTGGTAGGCCTTCAGCCTCTTGCTGGAACTGTATGATTTCTGTGACACTATATGGCAGTTCTCATTGTCTAGAGAGCATGTAGCGTAGTGCAGATCCTTTCCGCACTGACCCCGTGTCAGAGAGCGCTGCTGTCTGTCCTTCAAATCCATCACTGCTGGAGCTGACGGACAATTATGTCAATTACCTGCAGAGGGAGACACAGAGGAAATGTGTGTTGTGGGTTTAGATTTACAGGTGCTGGTCATATAATTAGAATATCATCAAAAAGTTGATTTATTTCACTAATTCCATTAAAAAAGTGAAACTTGTATATTATATTCATTCATTACACACAGACTGATATATTTCAAATGTTTATTTCTTTTAATTTTGATGATTATAACTGACAACTAAGGAAAATCCTAAATTCAGTATCTCAGAAAATTAGAATATTACACTTAATTTTACATATCTTTCTTATTTGACATGCAATAATTAAGGAAGGAAATAAGGATAGGAGGAAAATTCTCCTACATGTGAGCTGCATCTGGATCAAATTAATTTTGTGGTGATAGCATAAAGTAATCCAAAGTTACAGCATTTGGAACCAATTTAGCCTTTTTGTTTAGCCCTTGACACCCCCCTAATGGGCATTTTTAAAATCGTTCTTCAATAAGGAATATCTCGTGATCGACGCAAGGGATTATGTTGATTTTGGACTCATTGGACATAGAACCTGGAAGCACTTAACATAAACAGTGTACGATAATGAGACGGAAGAGAGGATATTGCTGAATAATATTGTTATTTTTGTTTTGTTTTTGCGCACAAAAAGTATTCTTGTCACTTCATAAAATTAATGCTGAACCACTGCAGTCACATGGACTATTTTAATGATGTTTAGTACCTTTCTGGACCGTGAAAGTGGTGGTTAACAATGGCTCATTAAATCAGTTATGGTTCCTTTGATCGCTCCCACCCACTACTTGGATAACTGTGGCAATTCCAGAACTAATACATGCAAACGAGTGTCGACCCATCGCCGGCCCCTCCGGCGTGCATTTATCTGATCCAAAACCCATGCAGGTGTCGTCAGGGGGTCTGCACCGGCGCGCCCGGCCGCTTTGGTGACTCTAGATAACCTCGGGCCAATCGCGCGCTCTCCCTTCTATCCCTATTATGACTATGATGATCATATTTCATAAAGTATACAAACAAACACTTCTACTTTGTCAGCAATTTAAAAAGCAGAACCCAAAACTTGGCAATACAGTATATGCATCACGGAGTACAAAGATTTTAAACACCACCTATTTAATGTCGGTATTTTTAGTGTTTTAGTGTTAACTAGCTAGCTACTAGATTCGTTTGTTTAACTCACGCATCCTAAGTGCATTTTTTTTTAGTTATAATGGTTCCAACATGATGATTCCATGATTTTCAGTTAAAACTGCACTTTTGTAAAAGCTTCCATAGAGTGATGCACAAATGTAAAATTGAAAACATGTCTATTTGTATCTGTTAAAACCAACAGTTGCTTCTCTATTTGCAAATTCCCAAGCTATACAGATCTACTGAAAGCCTCACTATCAGCTGTAGATCAAGCCGATAACCACCTGTGAAAAAGTGTAAGCAGATCAACCATGGATGTCATATTGCAGAAGAAATACATATCCTAAACATCAAACAATATATCAAGCCTCCCAAACAGAATGTTCTATCTTCAGCTCGAGACAGACGTATCCTCATGATGTCTTATTATCAGGTAGAGACAGAGAGACTCTATCACACCCTCCCACTCTACATCTGTGTCGGTGTGCTGAGTTAGTCAGGCATGGGAGCCACCGGAGGATCCAATCAAAACATTGAGTCCCTGGCAGAAAGCCTGTTGTTTAGGACTTTTACATCATTTAGTCATGAAAAATACCTCTTCAAATGTTACATATGGGAAAAACAGTAGAGGCAATGAAAGAGATAGGGGAGAGCGGGGCACAACCTAACGCTTTTTGACTTTCTCAGTTTATGTAAATCTACTTAGGGTTCAGAGAATTTCTTTTGTTCCACATTCATTTCACACATGTCTAGTACAAATATGTGGCTTTGTTTCATCAATACAGTGTATACTTTTTTATTTATTTACCCCTAAAGAAGGGAAGTGAAATATGACAACATGCCCCATAGGTTTAGCTATTGTTAAATAAATGTTCAGAGATATCTTCCAAAGATTTCTGAATTTTGGCGGATTTTTTCTCTATATATTGTCGATATGGCAACTAGTAAATACACTAAGTGTCATCATGCTAGCAAATGTGGAAGTATAAACCATATGTGTTACAACTAACCCCGTGTTAGGTTGTGCCTCACGCTTCCCTACTACACCTCTGTAAATTACCATCAGGTTTTTTTAGGACACATTACTCTACGACAAAAACTGTACAGCAAGGCCAATATTTTTACTTCAATCTATAAAATGTAAGCCAAGGGAGACTTGCTTTTACCTTCAATTTCACCCTAGGGATTAATAAAGTTCCGTCTAATGCTATACCATCCACTTACTGGAAATTAACGCCTGGTTTCGCTTACAATAGCTAAAGTGGAAGTTGGCAGAGAACTACTACAGTTTGAATGAATTATTTTACATTCTGAGTACGTGAATGAAGAGGTGAACTTATTTTGGACAATTTTAATTGAGAAAGTTTTATGTTTGACAAACACTGAAGCGTTAAATGTAAAGTAACCACCACAATAAGGAAATCTAAAGCTGGTAAAGCATTGTTGATCCAATTTAAATCTACTTTGCAAAGCTAAAGTCTGACTTCATCTGTCCAGAATTACATTTAGTAAGTGTTCTTAACTTTGTCTTATGGCCTTGATGAGCCCGAATCAAGAAATAGCCTTATTTACAAGACAGTACATCACACAATATAAAATTATAACAGTAGAAAAACATTTATAACCATAACAATTTGTCCACTTGGAATTATAAGGTTCTATCTGCATTCTGAGGCCCCGTTTACACTTGTGCGTTTTCGTTTTAAAATGGCGTTTTAAAATGAAAACGATCCTCGTCTACACTGCCATTTCCACAGCGTTTCAGAAACGATCTCCGTCTATACTACACGGCCGAAATGTCACATGACCGTTCATGCACGTACAAGTGTAAACAGTTGCCTCTTGTTGCATGTAGGTAGCTGCAGTATTAAAAAAGTGCTGAGTTTAACTGCACAGTGGCTGCTAAAACTGACAGCAAAGCCAGCAAAGATTGCAGTTCAGTCTCCATGTTACTGTTTACACAGTCGTCAAGGATTCGCAGAACGAATGTGGGCAGCCACGCCATCGTTTTGGTACGTTTACACTGAAACGCAAAAACGGGCTCTGCAGCGTTTTCGAAAGTCTCAGTTTTCGAGGTTCGAAAACGCTGGCGTAGTGTAAACTACAGGCGTAACCGTAGCAAAACTTATGCGTTTTAAAACAAAAATGCACTAGTGTAAACAGGGCCTGAGCAGTTTTGAGATATTGAGCTTCAAAGTTTTTGCATTCCATTTAACTTTGTAGATAGAACCATTTTGTTTTCTAAATAAAAAGTCCCAAAATGTACACAACGTTAAAAAACATCACATAATGTAAATAAGTTGTCACAGAATAAGAATATGTGAATAACTCAATTTTGACAAAAATGTCAGATAGAACTTTATAATTTCATGGGGACGAATTGTATACATATTATATATACATACATACTACTATTGAAAATGAAGGGGTCAGTAAGATTTTTTTAACATGTTTTTGAAAGAAGTCTCTTATACTCAGGCTGCATTTATTTGATCCAAAATCAAATAACAGTAATATTACAGTAAAAAAAAAAAAAAAAAAAAAGTGATATTATGAAATATAATTTAGCCATTACTTCAGTCTTCAATGTCACATGATCCTTCAAAAATTATTCTAATATGCTGATTTGCTTCTCAATAAACATTTCTTATTATTATCAATGTTGAAAACAGTTGTTCTGCTTAATACACTTGTGGAAACTTTTTTTTTTTTCAAGATTCTTTGATGAATCGAAAGTTCAAAAGCAAGTATTTCAAATAGAAATTGTTTATAACATTTTTTTTTTTTTTTTTTTAATCAATTTAATGCACCCTTGCTGAATAATAGACTGATTTTTTTTTTTTTTTTTTTAATCGCACTGACCCCAAACCTTTGAATGGAAGTATATATAATACACAAAATATAAAATTTGCATTGGTGGCATCAGTCAGTTAAATTCATGTACATATGTCTGACAATTTGACCATAGAAAAGAAGAAGAAAAAAAAGCTTGATAAAAAGGTTGTTTGGTTTAGCATTAAACCAACAATGCTAAAACACAAATTGGGAACTTCAAAGAGAAATCAATTTCAGAGCAAGGCAGCAGGAAACGGCTCTGTAATTGTTCAGGTTGGACACAACACTGTGCTGTCAATATGTTCAATGAGGAGCGTGTTTACATATGGGGAGGCGCTCTAGTTATGTTTATTGATTGCCAATTGGTATTTACATTAATAAATGTTTCATTGGCAGGAGGGACATGCAGGCAATGCAAATCATTTGTTTTGTGGAATAACAATGACACATATACATTACAGTTTTATAATGTAAAATTTTCAAATATGTGTTTAAGGTCACCCTTGCCATTGATCTGGCCTTTGATAAAGGAACATGAAAATAGATAGTTTACCAAGCAAAGGCATTGGGATAATCATGTGCATTACAGACATGTTGGTTGTGATATCACAAAAAGGTGTAGGCTTGGGTTATGAATTTGAATTAGGTTAAGCACAAATAATGTAACATGATCTTTTGTTTTTTAGATAAATCAACAGGGTATGCGATCTATTGATTCAGAGATAAGGTCTGTAGTAACTGGCATTTAAAAAATAACATTATGATTAGAAAAGCCCAGAAATCCTTTGACAACAATCACAATTGATTTGCTGAGTGAAAACATTAAGTTTCTATTATTTAACATAAAAGTAAGTTTTAATCAAACAGTGAGTTGAGGAAGAGCTCAAATTCAAGTGCTCAAATGAACTGTGACATTTAATAACTTCATTCCTACAACTGCCACTGCTAGTCATTGTTGGTTACAATCAATTGTTCAAAAATTCAATTGTTTTAAATGCTACAAGTGAATTTAGGCATCACAACGGCACGTACACACTGCAGTAAAATTCGGATGTCAATTCACCTTGTTTAATCCTGTTCTGTACACACACAGTTCAGTAATTTACAGGAGTGACAACCGAATTCTACAATTGAATTAACTCCCGAAAAATGCAGGTAGCGACAACCACATTTTAAAAATTCAAAGGTGTGTGTACGGAACCAAACTGAACAACAAGTTGTTAATGACGTATTTAAACGCACATCAAAGATGCGTCTCTCTTTTGTATGTGTGCAGTGCAAGGAAATCACAGGGGAAGAGATACAAGCCATTCATGCTTACTATTGAAAACAAGACCGAAATATCACGACCCACACCTGCCTACTTTATTAACTCTATAAACTAAATCAGAGTCAAGCTAGTTGTCAAAAGACCGACTTCGGTACCAATTGGTACTGAAATTGTAAAAAATGTGACACTTTGAGCGCTCTTGAGCGGATTTGTAAACACCTCTGATTGGCCATTGTGTTCACACGCTCATCAGATATGTCTGTGATTGGCTACAATGATCAACATACAGGAGCATTTGAAAGCACAGGAAGTGTTTGAATTTAAAAGCGTTTTAAAAGTGGGAGCGGGAGAGTTTGAAAGCAGGCGTCTATCAGCGGACTGGTCCGCGATAGACACCTGCTTTCAAACGCTCCTGTGTGTAAGCGCTCAGTGAAGAGCGTCACTGATGACTTTTTACAACGTTTTTAAAGCATTGATCATTGAAGCCAATCACAGACATATATATGTTTACGAATCCACTCAACAGCACTCAAAGCGTCACATTTTTAACATTTCAGTACCGACTTGGTACCGAAGCCGGTACTTTTGACAACTCTAAGTCAAGCTCAAACAACAAGCCCAAAAACGCTTATAATAGGGGCTTTCACACCGTGTAGCTCTAAGAACTCAGCTATAGGAAATAGTTACTAGTATAGTTCCCTGAGAACTAGCTAATTTTTGGGGGAAATAATTCTCAGCTATTATTTCCCCCATAAGGAGTTCCTAGAACTAAAATCGTTCCTAGTTCCTGCGGTGCAAACACTGCAAAATCCGGGTACTTCAGCCAATAGTTCTAGGAACTATGAAAAGGTTCCTCTGGTGTGAAAGCCCCTAATAAGTGGACATGACAACACTTCAAGCACGCACTCTGCGAAGCAGACTTACAAACATGAAAAAAAAATCACGATGCTTGTAGATAAGTTAAGTAGTTAAGTTAAAATTGCAGAACATAACGAGTCTTTGGTTGCTGTAATATTAATTAATTAGTTGTGTTCCGTACACGTGCAGAATGAAAATTTAGCGGATTCACTCCTATATTTAAATGCAGTTGTCACTCCTGAAACTTTACAGCATGTACGTGGCCAACATTATAGATGTAAAGTCAGAAAAATGGATATTCATTTTGACTAAAGACCATATTTAACATTGTTATTAACTAATTAATTAATTAATTAATTACAAGGGCTTTAATGATTAACCTTAAGTGAAAGTTAGATGATGGTAAAGGTGATCTAAATGTAAAAATAAAGGAAATCTGCAGGCAATCTGAAATTGACACGCACAAACAGATACACACATACACAGCAAGTATAATGACTGTATCATATAACACTCATTAGTCAAAGTATGACTTGATGGCTAGAGGCCAACCATTACAGCTTTCAGTTAAACATGTTCAGAGTGCAACTGCATCCACTGTACTGCATGTGCTTTATAATATTTTTAAAGGAAAGGTCAAGTTTGCAGCATTGGAGGCGTTGCATAAAGACACCGCTCCAACTGCGATCCATACACAAACTGCTGAATGTCAAGAATTGATACAACCTCCCTATCTATTCGGGAATCACAGTGGCACAGAAAGGCAGGCTGTATCAGGCAACTCCATTAAAGTTAATCTGCCAAAAAACCATCTTGGGCAGAGCAGCCTCTTAATCAGTCTAGAAACAAAAGGCCACGGTAAACGTCACACTGAGACTGACTGGTGCTCGCGCCTGGAACAGGGTGACCAACTGTTAACTGTGACTGTTCAATTAGAAATGCTTAGATCAAGGCGGCAGGGAGGGGAATGATAATTATAGCAGGAGAATCTGGTGGAGAGAGTGAAGAGATTTATAATGGTGTGAGAGGTTGGTGGCGTGATGAGGAAGAAAAGTGCCTGATGGGTTCAATTTAAAGAAAGAGGGAGAGTTCACCTAAAAATGGAAATTCTCTCATCATTTACTCACCTTCATGTGTTTTAAATCCTGTATGTCTTTCTTTTGTCATTCCATGATACCTTTTTATTTTTTAAATAAATATCCACCTTATTTTGCAATGCAGAAATACGCTATTTAATGCGAGACTTCCGATGCATTAACAGCTATAGATAAACAACTAGAAGAACAAAAATGTGAAGTAAACAGAAAAACTATTTGCACTACAAACCAGTGTGTTTATGGTAATAAATTAAAAAATTGACTGTTTTTTAACGGACTGTTAAAATAACTGGAAGTGAATAATACCAGAAGCCTTCACATTCAAGTTACATTTCAAATCCGTATAACTTTCTTTCTTTTGTGGAACCAAAAGGAAGAAGTTTTGTAGAATGTTCATGCTGCTCTTTTTTTATACACTGAAAGTGGATGGGGACCAAGCACTGATTTTACGTTAAAATAAGGTGGATACACAATGCTGTTCCCTTCCATACAAGGAAAGTGAATGGTGACCATAGCTATCAAACAAGATTCCCTTTCGTGGGAACTGTCGACGCTGTGTATAACGGATTGGGAACCTTCTGCGTGATAACGTCATTGAAGCACTCATGTATCTAACCAATCGCGTAGCCAGACGTCAGAGGCGGGTGACGTCAAGGACCAGGAAACTATAAAGCATACCCGGATGCAGAGATCGCTAGCTTCTGTTGTCTTCAGCAAGCACTCTATGTTATCTTGTGTGTCTTATTTGGTGTTGTTTGTCTACCATCGATTACAAAGACAAGATCTCTTCGTCTGAGGACAAGAGTTTCAGTTTTCACACCACATATACAATATATATATATATATATATAAGACACGAAAAATGGCGGAAAAACAACAGCATTTTGTCAAGTGTGTTCATCCCTGTGACAGATATTTAACACCTTGGGATACACACGAAATGTGTGTTGTTTGTCTGGGGGTTGAGCACGCACAGGCTCGGACTTATCTGGGGGAGATTGATGAAAGCGGGGAGGCCACATTTGAGTGCATCCAGGAGCTTAGAAAAGCGACAGACCTAGCTCTCCGTGCCACCAAAGAGACGGCCAAATCAGTAGGCCGTTCTATGGCAGCCTTGGTGGCCACGGAGAGGCACTTGTGGCTGAACCTCTTGGACATAAGGGACAGAGACAAAACCGCCCTTATGGACGCGCCGCTGTCTCCTGCGGGCCTGTTTGGCGACGCTGTAACATCAGTCGTCGACAGATTCCAGGAGACCAAGAAACAATCTGCGGCGTTCCAGAGGTTCCTCCCCGGCCGTTCAAAAATTCCCCCCGGGGCTGCTGAGCGGGAGCAGCCTCGGCCGTCCACGAGCTCCTCCGCGCACCACAGAACGCAACAAAAATTCAGTGTGGCCACCCGTACTCCTCCGCAGAAAACCTGGGGTTTGGGGCGGTCTACACAGCAGAAGCCTTCTGGGGGTAAAACGGACCTGCGGGCCGTTATTATCGCCAAGAAGGCTTCAAAGCGGTCCTGACATCTGTGGGTCAGGACCCCATGAGGGCGGCCCCCTCCGGATGGAGCCTGGTGTTAGGATATCTGGCACCCGCTTCCCTTCGGCGCCCTCAGGGGACCGTTATGCTAACCCTGCCACCCAGTGTGCGTCAGGGCGCAGCGGTCTCCACCGACCCTCCGAGGAGGGCCGTCATCACTTGATTCGGCTGTCTTCTGCCGGTGCGCCGCTTCAGAGGGCCGAATCAAGTGCTCAAAGAACACCAGAGGCCAGTCTCGAGAGACTGGTTCCCTTAGTAGATTTTATGGCAGAATGGAAACTTCTACCGAATATATCGAAATGGGTGTTGCTCATTATAGAGAAGGGTTACAGAATTCAGTTCGGGTCTCGCCCGCCCAGGTTCAACGGGGTTTTTCCCACAGTGGTGACCCCCGAGCAGTCTCTGGTGATGGAACAAGAGGTTATGACACTTTTGCAAAAAGGAGCTATAGAAAGGGTTCCTCCTCCCAGCAAGCTGTCAGGCTTTTACAGCCGCTACTTCATTGTTCCAAAGAAGGATGGGGGACTACGTCCTATCATAGATTTACGTGTGCTAAATCGCTCTATACAAAAGCTAAAATTCAAGATGCTTACACTCAAACAGATTATCCCACAGATCAGGTCCGAGGACTGGTTTGTGGCGATAGACCTGAAAGATGCGTACTTTCATGTGTCCATCCATCCTTCTTACAGGAAGTTCCTCAGGTTTGCTTTCGGGGGTGAAGCTTACCAATACAGGGTTCTTCCGTTCGGCCTGTCATTATCACCCCGCACATTCACGAAGTGCGTGGATGCAGCTCTGGCTCCATTGAGACTCCAGGGCATCCGCGTACTGATTTATATCGACGATTGGTTGATTCTAGCTCAATCAGAGCAACTAGCAGTTCAGCATCGAGATGCTGTTCTGTCCCACATGAAAAGGCTGGGGCTGAGGCTCAATGCCAAAAAGAGTGTGTTAGTTCCGGCTCAGACTACCACTTAACTAGGTTTAATCTGGGACTCCACCACGATGCGGGCACATCTGTCCCCTGCTCGTGTGAGTTCCATTCTCGCAGCCATGAAAGGGGTGAAATTAGGCCAGTCACTCACTGTAAAACAGTTCCAGAAATTGTTGGGTCTGATGGCAGCTGCGTCCAACGTTATACCTTTTGGCCTTCTGCACATGAGACCCTTACAGTGGTGGCTCAGGACCAGGGGGTTTTCTCAGAGGGGAAATTCTTTTCACATGATCAAAGTCACGCGGCGATGCCTTCGTGCTCTGGCCATGTGGAAAAATCCCTGGTTCCTGTCCCAGGGACCTGTGGGGACTTCTGGTCGTCGTGTAATGCTTACGACAGATGCTTCCCTCATGGGCTGGGGGGTGATCATGAGTGGTCGCTCAGCTCAGGGTTTATGGGAGGACCATCAGCTCTCCTGGCACATAAATCGGCTGGAGATGATGGCGGTGTTTCTAGCATTGAAACACTTCCTCCCAGACCTGAGAGACCACCATGTGTTGGTCCGCACGGACAACATGTCAGTGGTCTCATACATAAACCATCAGGGGGGTCTGCGGTCTCGCCAACTATATTACTTGGCCCGTCGGATCCTCCTGTGGTCCCTAGGGAAGCTGCTCTCATTAAGGGCAGCTTACATCCCGGGGTATCAAAATGTGGGAGCAGATGCCCTGTCGAGGCAGGGGCCGAGGCCCGGGGAGTGGAGACTCCACCCAGAAGTGGTGGATCTCATATGGAAAAATTTCGGTCAAGCGGAAGTCGACCTATTTGCTTCGGGAGAATCAACCCAGTGTCCACTCTGGTACTCCCTAACACACCCAGCACCTCTGGGTCTGGATGCCATAATGCAGACGTGGCCGAGGCTACGTCTGTACGCTTTTCCCCCGTTCGCTCTGCTCCCGGGGGTTCTGGAGAAAGTACGCCAGGAGGGGGCCAGCCTAATACTGGTAGCCCCGTTCTGGCAAACCAGGATATGGTTCTCGGACTTAGTGTCCCTACTAGACGGCTCCCCAATGGAGCTTCCCCTCAGACAGGATCTCCTGTCGCAAGCGGGCGGCACGATAGTACATCCTCGCCCAGAACTGTGGAAGCTATGGGCCTGGCCTCTGAGGGGGCCAGGTTCATAGACGCTGGTCTCCCAACTGAGGTTGTGGAGACCATCCTTAACTCCAGAGCTCCCTCCACGAGGAAGCTGTATTCCTATAAATGGAATTTATTTTCTACTTGGTGTAGACGAAATAATACGGACCCTGTCCATTCTTCTATAAGCTTCGTGCTAAGTTTCCTCCAAGAAAAGTTCTCGGAGGGCCTATCTCCTTCAACCTTGAAGGTCTATGTTGCGGCTATCTCAGCCTATCATGCTCCTCTTGAGGGGGATTCCTCGGTAGGACGAGACCCCCTCATCACACGCTTCCTCCGTGGTACACTGAGGTTGAGGCCTCTAGTGCGCACAAGGGTTCCGGCCTAGGACTTGGCCGTGGTATTGCAAGGGTTAGCCGAGGCTCCCTTCGAACCACTAGAGGAGGTTCCAGAAAAGTTCCTCTGAAAACTATTTTCTTACTTGCTATCACTTCTCTGAAGAGGATAGGAGACTTACAAGCAATTTTAGTTGCTCCATCTTACCTGGAATTTGCCCCAGGAATGGTGAAGGCATTCCTTCATGCTAGACCTGGCTATGTGCCGAAGGTCCCCACCAATGTCCCAGGTCCCATTGTGCTCCAGGCCTTCTATCCTCCTCCCTTCGAGACTTCAGATCAGGAAAAACTGAATCTGCTCTGCCCAGTGAGGGCTTTGGATGCGTATGTCCACAGAGCTGCCCTGTGGCGAAAGTCAGATCAACTATTTGTCTGTTATGGGTCCCCTAAGAAAGGGGGCCCAGCATCTAAGCAGAGGATGAGCAAGTGGGTGGTCGAGGCCATCTCACTTGCATATGAAGCGGCCAGACAGCCTTCTCCATTGAATGTCCGTGCCCATTCTACCAGGGGTATGGCGGCATCAAAGGCTTTGATGTCTGGTATTTCCATTAATGATATCTGTGATGCGGCTGGATGGTCATGCCAGCACACATTTATCAGGTTTTATAACCTTGATGTTGGCTCCACTCCGGGGTCTTCTATTCTGTCAAGCTAACATTGGCAAGTACTTGAAGCTACGGCACAGTTGGGATTGCATTCCCAATGCATTATACGCAGCGTCGACAGTTCCCACGAAAGGGAACGTCTCAGGTTACGGATGTAACCCTGGTTCCCTGAGTAGGGAACGAGACGCTGCGTCTCCTGCCGTACCCCCAGCATACTTGCGAGTGCTTGCTTCAGACTTATCCCAGAAGCTAGCGATCTCTGCATCCGGGTATGCTTTATAGTTTCCTGGTCCGTGACGTCACCCGCCTCTGATGTCTTGCTACGCGATTGGTTAGATACATGAGTGCTTCAATGACGTTATCACGCAGAAGGTTCCCAATGCGTTATATGCAGCGTCTCGTTCCCTACTCAGGGAACCAGGGTTACATCCGCAACCTGAGACATTTTCAGTGAATTAGTCAAATTTCAGTCAGTTTCTCACACTAAGCTTCAGAAGACTTGGAATAAAGCACTTAAGCTGTATGAACTACTTTTATGATCTTTTGTCAAGCTTTTTTGTCCTTTTGTCCTTTTTATGTCCCAAAGTCCTTGGTCCCCATCCACTTTCATTGTATAAAAAAGAGCAGCATGAACATCCTCAAAACTTCTTCTTTTTGGTTCCACAAAAGAAAGAAACTTATATGGGTTTGGAATAAAGTAAGGGTGAATAAATTATGGCTATTTTCATTCTTTAATAAAGGCCTTCTGAAGCGAAGCGATGAGTTTGTCTAAAAAAACAAAAAAACAAAACATATTTAACAAGTTATGAAGCAAAATATCAAGCTTCTGCCAGACCGCCTTCCGTATTCAAATTACGAAAAAAATGGAACTGGCGTCACGTCAGTTACACTTTTTCCGTAATTTGAATAGGGAAGGCGTAGGACATAGAGTAAGCTTTTTGAACTACAAGAGTTTTACACTTTCTTCGTAAGTTCAAAAGGTTTATGCTATGTCCTACGCCTTCCCTATTCAACTTATGGAAAAAGCTTAACTGACACGATGCCAGTTCCGTTTTTTCCGTAATTTGAATATGGAAGGCGGTCTGGCGGAAGCTAGATATTTTCATTTCATACATTCATTTGAAAGTGAACTAATCCTTTAAGAGTGAACGATAGCTGTTTCTCAATATGCGTTCTTTAGCGGTCTTGTGTCCTTGTGTTCTTGCTTTACGTCATCATCAACCGTCGAAGTTCAATTCCAATACTCAAGAATGCAAGAACAGAGGACGCATGAAAGTACCTGGATGTGTTCTTGATATTGAGGGTGCATCGAATGCAGACTGGAGAGAATCGAACCGTTAAAAATCCCAGAAGATGCTGTGGGCGGTCGACGTATGGAAGCCTGCAAGCTTTAAAGTTCTCGTGCATGTAACAGAAAGGCTACTTATTTTCATAAATACACGCGGTAAAATAAACAGATATAAAATTATATGAAAACAATGTCTATAATATTATGATAGAAGTCTTTTAATAGGTTATTAAATTTTTTTTGTGATGTTATATTGCATTTATTGTGCAATAGCCAATTCTCAAATGATGCGTTCTGTGTCCTCGCGTCCTTCCGAGTTCGTTCTTTCAAGGTCGCCTGGCAAGACCGGACTCCACGAGAACGCAAGTCCGTTCTCTGCATTCTTGGAATTGAGAAACAGCCGATGACTCAAAATGAACAAGAGAGGACCATGGCACATCACATTTTACTTTTAAAGAAATAGTTCATCTGAAAATGAAAATAGCCATAATTTATTCACCCTTACTTCATTCCAACCCCATATAATTTTCTTTCTTTTGTGGAACCAAAAAGAAGTTTTGCAGAATGTTCATGCTGCTCTTTTTATACAATGAAAGTAGATGGGGACCAAGGACTTTGAGATATAAAAAAAGGACGAAAGGACAAAAAAAGCACGATAAAAGATCATAAAAGTAGTCCATACAGCTTAAGTGCTTAAGTCTTCTGAAGCTTAGTTTGAGAAACTGACTGAAATTTGACTAATTCACTGAAAATCTTGTTTGATAGCTATGGTCACCATTCACTTTACTTGTATGGAAGGGAACAGCATTGTGTATCCACCTTAATTTTAACATAAAATCAGTTAACCCCCCTGAGCCGTGTGGAGTATGTTTATGATGGATGGATGTGGATGGAGACACTTTCTTTAGCTCATACTCGTTCGGTAATGCTTGCTGCCATTATAAAGCTCGGATGTGTCAGGATATTTATTGATATATCTCCGGTTGTGTTCATCAGAAAGAAGAAAGTCACATACACCTAGGATGGCTTGAGGGTGAGTAAAGCTCGGGGTAATTTTTATTTGAAAGTGAACTAATCCTTTAAAAGCAGCCAAAAGCTGTAAATTGTATTTAAAGAGATGTGGTGCATTGCAGAAAAGGGTTTTAAAACAGTTGGAAACACAATAGTTGTTGAAAAAAAAATGAATGGCCACGAAGTCATTTCAGAAATGCTAAAAAAGACCTATATGTGGGCATCCAGGGTTACCGGGTCTGAGATGGGGAGGAGATGCAGATTATCATCTGATGAAAATAGACATCTCAGTAAAAAATGTCAAAAATGTAGGAACTGATATTAGCCAGAGCTGAGAAGGCAATACATTGTGCTGCTCTTCCTGTGCTGGAATCACACCACCATGCTCTGAAGAACTTTCCAGGAGAAGAACAGTCTATTTTCGACACGGCAAACTCGATGTCAAAATCTCCTCCCACTCTGCGGGCACCGGAGGCGATGTTGAGTTCTTTTGTGCGGTTCTGAAGTCTTTGAAGGTAAAGTACCGCGGTACAGAGCATGTAGCCGGAGCGCAGTACACCCTAAAGCAAGCACAGAACCATTTTGCTTTACCTAAGGCCCTGGGGCTGCTGTGCAGTCTGTCTCCTGGGCTGGGATAGATCAGGAGAGGGATGGGGTTTTGTCCAGTTTATTTTTACTAGCATCTCTAGTGGATGTTTTTTTTTTTATGTGGAACAGAAAAAAACAAACAGCTCTAGAAACCCTAAGAGATGTGCAAAAGGGCTTAACAGGTGGTGAACTGCTTTGCTTGTGTTTAATAGCTGATCTAATAATCACCACTTATACTTTGTTTCTCAGCAATCTCCTTCACACTCTCTTTCATTCTTGCTCTGTGCTCATTATTTATTAATTAGAAACACACTCCCACAGATTTTTTCCAAGGAGTTCAGACCCATAAGCCCCTGCTGGAAGATGGTGTAACTGTGTTCATTTTTGCCCATTGATGGACATTTTAAGTAGCTGTATATTCTGACGAAATAAAAACATAACTTGTTAATATTAAATCATACAATAGATAATAAAATATGAATAGCTAAGATTTAATTATAATATGGAATAGCTATGATAGAAATGTAATTCATTGATATTTAAGTATATTTTAGAATAAAAAATATATTTTGCAAACACTAAATTATAATAATAGATTCATATAGTTTAATAAAAATATGAATCACTAATATTAAATTATAATATAGAATAGATAAATTATGAAAAGCTAATATTTAATTATATTTTATTATAGATATTCTATAATATAATTCATATTTAAGTATATTTTAGAATACAAATATCATTTGCTAATATTTTATTACATTATAGAATAAATATAATAAAACATGAATCACTAATATTAAATCATAATATATAATAGATAAAAGTATGAATAGTTAATATTTAATTATATTATAGAATATAATAACAATGTTATTACAAAAAACAAAGATGTAATTCATTAATATTTAAGTATTTTTTAAAAAAATATATATATTTTGCAAATACTGAATTATATTAATAGATTCATATTGTTTAATAAAAATATGAATCACTAATATTAAATTATAATATAGAATAGATAAATTATGAATAGCTAATATTTAATTATAGCTATTCTACAATATAATTAATTCATAATTAAGTATATTTTAGAATATAAAAATATAAGCTACTATTTAATTACATTATAGAATAAATATAATAAAAACATGAATCACTAATATTAAATCATAATATAGAATAGATAAAAGTATGAATAGTTAATATTTAATTATATTATAGAATATAATAACAATGTTATTACAAAGAACAAAAATGTAATTCATTAATATTTAAGTATTTTTAAAAATAAAAATATATTTTGCAAATACTGAATTATATCAATAAATTCATATTGTTTAATAAAACTATGAATCACTAATATTAAATTATAATATGAGATAGATAACAAAAATATGAATAGCTAATATTTAATTATAATATAAAATAGCTAAAAAAAATTAATACATTCATATTTAAGTATATTTTAGAATACAACTATAATTTGCTAATATTTTATTACATTATAAAATAAATATAATCGAAAAATGAACCACTGATATTAAATTATAATATAGAATAGATAATAAAAATATAATTAGTTAATATTTGATTATATTATAGAATAGCTATAATAAAAACTATAGATAACAAGATAACAAAAAATCAAAGATGGCAGCAAGCAGGCAGATGGTATTGCTCCAGGTATTATAGACCTCCTGAACGGGCTAAATCTGTCTGCTTAAAATACAATAACTTGGGGAGAAATATTTCAGTGAATAACAGCTATTTTTCACAAAATTACACCAAAGTGCGCTGAATACCTCAGTTTACCTCTCTCTGTCACTCACCGCAGCCCTCTATTATCTCATCCAGCATAACCCGGCATTTAGCTCTCCTGTGAATAACAAATGACACTTCAGTCTCGTTTCAGCAGTGCCAATACTAACATCTGAGCAGTGTGACGAAACCTGATTTTACAAGAATACACTCACATACACTTGTACGTTGTAATAGTTTTAACACTATGTTTCAACAAATGCGGAATTAAAGGAAGAGACAGAGATCAGGAGAAATCGAGATGCACTTCGGAGGTGTTCGCTCACTGGTTGGCTCTCACTCGACCGCAGCATGAGTGGCTGTTATGAGGAGCGACTCTAATAAAGACTGAGGCAGCGCTGAGAAGTGGCTCACACACACACACAAATAGACCTGCAGTACTGTCAAAGGGCTGCTCCACTGGCCACTTCAGCCTCCTTCTTCCCAGGCCTGGATAATAGGGCTGCTCTCAAAACACATTATATTCCATGGCAGGCGGGCAGCACAAGTGGCCAGAGAGGCCTGTAGTCTGTACTCCCAAGTGCCATAAAATTAGAATGCAGACACGACACGGTGCTTCAACACACTCTCTGTGAGCATCTCTTTCCCTTACACAATCTCATTATTTGTCCTGTTCACAACATGGAAGTGTATTTTTCACTCCAGCTTTTTAAAAATGAGTATGGACAGAGCTTTCTCTCTCTCCTTTTCCCTTAATGTTCCTCTCACTTTTTCAGTCAGCACAGATGTATTCGGGGAAAATTATTTAACCATTATAAAAACATGGACAAAGTGAGACAGAGCACACCGTGTCCTGGTACAGCCCACTGAAAGCCAGCCCAATTAAACATTTGGACATTTTTGACTGAATTTACACTATATCGTACAGAAGTTTGGGGTAAGTATATGTTTTTTGTTTGTTTTTGGAATAATGGCTGCTGAAAATTCAGCTTTGCCATTACAGGAATAAATTACATTTTGAAAAAATATATAATGAATTTCATTGATGTCATTCGGATAAACCAATATAAAGGGACCATTTTGGATCAAGTCATGCGGTCAGTATCATGTGACAGGATGTGACATCATTCAGACACCTGCAAAGGACCACATGGCCGTGAAGCAAAGTAACTAACTCTCTTTTAACTATTTGAAAAATTCATGTTTTCACTTTCTCATACGCATGTCCCGAAACATCAGGTCATTCGGTACAACCGCTATAAAACATGGAAAATGTTGTAATATTTTAAAAACTTGCACTAAATATAAAATGTTTGATTGTCCTTTTGCTAGCTAGCAAAGCTAGCTAGATATCAGCCTGTTAGCACTGTTTGAAAGTATCATCATTCGGTATATCCAAAAGTGTCATTTGGTAAAACCGAAATTTTGGTTAAACTAAATGACTTTTTGGTGACAAATTTGGTCCATCTTGTAAAACATGACAAAAGTGTTAAATGATTATAAAAGCCACATAATCTCATTGTTAACACTTAAAACTTCAAAATTAATTATATCTCCATTATGTTTTTTTACACTTTTAAAAACCTTATCCGTCAATGACCCTTGTATATGCTTTAGAAAATTAAAAAATAAATACAAATAAATCAAGTAAATATTTTATATATCATTAAAATAAAAGATAAAAGTTTGCTCAAGGGAAATTTTACATATATTTCATATTAGACATGCAATAAATCAGAAAGGAAGGTAGGAGGACAAATTTTTTTGGTGATGTTCCTCTATATGTGACCTGTATCTGGATCAAATTTTGTGGTGATCGCATAAAGAAATCAAAAGTTACAGGATTTGGAACCAAGGTAGCCTTTTTGTTTAGCCATTGGCACCCCCTGATGGGCATTTTTAAAATCATTCTGTAACTCATGATCGACGCATGGGATTATGTTGATCTTGGACTCATTTCAATTGGGAGCATCCACTGTAAGTAATGATGTGCGTATTTTCTACAATCTATGCATGTTTCATGAAGTTATAAGCTAAAATGCCACGTGATAGCTAATTTTAGTTTTAGTTAGCATCTGTGTGCCTGTGGGGTTTTATGTGTCGTAATTGCGTGAGCAATATTTCGTGATAGGCTTATTGGATTATGCTGATGTTGGACCCATTTTAATCTGCTGTAAATAATGATGTCCAATTTTCCACAATCGGAGCATGTTTCATGAAGTTATGAGCCAAAACGTGACATAAATGCTGCATCGGTTTATTATTTACATATGGGTCTTGTGGAGCTTCACATACAAAAACTCGCTCAAGTTTAGTCAAAGCCCAAAACAATTATACTCGTTGTATTTTACTCCGTGAGACCTTTCAAATGACATATAACATATGATTATCTGAGCTGTATGATGCTTTTGACACATTGGAGTACATTGTACAAAATGTACGCCAGCGGGACACTTCGGGCTTAAGGGGTTAATAAATAATAAAGTACTTGGTTTAACATTTTTGGTCAGTGTATAATTGCCATACTTTAATTGTGTCAATCCATAATTTTGTAGACTTGATACAATACTTCTAAAATGTCAAAAACAGCAATAATAAAGAGTAAGTAGGTGAATCAAAATGTTTGGTTGTGCATGTGCAAGTAAAGTCTCTCTGGCTCTGTGTAGCAACTATCACCCAACCACCACAGAAGGTACAGCAGATCACAGAGATTTGCTTGTGTAGAATTAGACCCAATTACTGCCTCTGCAAAACACGAAAAATCTGGTTGTTTGCCACTAAATTAACAGATTTATCTGCGGGAACTGTTTTGGTTAATTACCATTTATCAGATACTTTTCATCCAAGCAACTAAAGGCGGCGTTCTCACTAGCTGTCTCAAACAACTACAGATTTTTGTAGAGATGTCACACCTAGCGACTGTTTTCACTGAAATCTCACCCTTTTCATTTGGAGGTCTCTCCAAATCCCTCACGTTTTGCAACAGACCATTTTGGCAGCAAATCAATGTGAAGATAAGAACAGAAGCACCACGCAAACATAAACTATTGTAATAGACTGAATTAGGATATGAATGCGTATTCGTCCCTTTGGGGCCGTTATAAGTCCATGTGCCGCTTCGGCAAGAAAAAGATGTATATTCAATAAACACAGACTGCTCTGCCTCCGCTTTCTTATTTTATTAGTCATTTAAGTGTAGGAGAATGGCAGGAAAAAAGATTGGTTATGCAATCAGAGATATGTGATTTGTGCTTAGGAAAAAGTTTGGATCAGATCTGAGTGGCACAATGTGCTTGTCAGTTCTTCAATGTGAAAAGAAGCTGATTGGTCACTTCCAAGGCCACAACAGTCCGTCCTAGCCACTGCTTGTGATGATATCAAGCATTCTAGATGTTGTGATTTAGTCGCAAGGCCATTAACTCAGCAGGGAATTGAGTCACTGGGGTTGTTAACGTTTCCCGCTGAGAGACGCTTCCTCTGAACGGTTATGTAAATGAAGCTTCCAACTGCAAATTGGCTTTCAGGACACCAGCCTTAAAATACACCAATTGTAGGACAGTCCCTTTGGAGCATCCTTGGCTTAAGTGATTTGCTTAAACTGTCCAGTTGTTAGTTCACCTGTAAAATGAGATCATTCTATCACCTCGTGTTTGCAACTCCCATCCTTAACCATCTGACTACCACCATCATTAAAAAGAAACTGTTTCAAGATGCAGAATCAAGCAATTATATTTAAGTAATGCATTTTAAACACATCAGATGTTTGAGTCTTAACAGGTGAATCTCATTTGAAAATGTAAGCAATAATATGTTGGAATTAGTAGAAAGTGTAATTGCAATTTTTGCATTGTGACATTATTTTCAGGCAAATTAAGTTCATTTAGCCCCCAGTTCTCATTACTGTAACAATATTATATACTATTATATACAATTTAAGGTATTTATACATAATGGTATAATTTGTTGTCCTGCCTTTAATTAAAATATAAGTGATTTTAATCATTACAAAACCATTTTTATTCTAACACAGTATAAATGCCTATATTGCTATAATGAGAATCATCATTAAAATAAGGAGAAAGACAATACTAGACATTGCAGTACTGATCATTATGGGATAAATATAAAAAAAAAACTTTAAATATTTATAAAGCAGCATATTATATACTTTTATGAGCAGTTTGTTTTAATTAAAAATCATTTAAAAATATATTCTGCAAAAATAATTTACAATCAAACCCATAACCTCCTCCAAACCTTAATTAAAATTGAATGTAAAAAAAATTAGATTTATCTTCATCTTCAACTAGGTTTAACAATATATTGTTATATCGATGTACAAAAATGCGGCAATACGTATCAGTGATGTGAACAATGAATCAAGATACAGAGTTAGTTTTATTCAAGACTCAGCTCAGCATGTTGTTTCAAACCTATAAGATTTTCATTCATCTTCCTAATACATGATATTTTTTATGAAACCTCAGAGATTTCTGTCCCTCCATTTAAAGTCAATTCCCCTAAAACTTAAAAAATCCAAAAAAGGTCATAAAAAAAAAAAACCATTACAAAAACAAAATAATCAATTGTGCGGTTTCTTCTGAAGAGACTTCATAGCTTTATACGATGAACAGATTTACTGATCAATGCACATACTGTAATGTGGTAAACTGAATGAAAACAGAATTAATTTTTGGATGAACTAACCCTTTTAAAGTTTGGGGAACAGTCACTGACATGCTTTGACATGATTTGACAGCCTTGAACATTCAAATTTAAAACGGCCGTGCCTGCTCTTATGTTAAAAATAAAGGTAGAAAGAGAATTAAAAATGTAATAATTTCTGTGGGTATAGTCTTTGCATCTGTTTGTTTTAGGTTTAATTCAGGTCTCCTCTGCGGTCGTGAAACTGCAGCCTTCGGTACTGCAAGTGTATACTGCGTGAGATAAAAAAAATGCAAGTTTACTGAGTTTCTGCGTATGTTTACACAACAATGATGTATTAAAAACCGAAAGGTTTTTTTCTTTGTACAGATGACAGCGTTATCAAAACGATCCCCATTCATACGGATCCGCGGAAACGACTAAAAACGCTGTATTATGCATGCCAGGCCAGTAGTTGGCAATGTTACTTTGTAAAGAAGAACTGCGCGCCTGCGCATACTCATTCTTTCACAGAGCACTCACCGCAATAGACTGTAAAAATGCAACAGTGAAAAACTGTTTCCATACTATATACAGGGAATAACTTTAATAGATATAACCGTACAATTAATATAATTTTATTAAATACCGTTAAATTTACAGTTTTTGGAAGTGAAAAAGAACAAGTACTTGTATAATTTACAGTAAAAAAAAACGTAAATTGATATTCTCACAATTTCCTGCGTTTCTTTATAGTTTTTCGTAGTTTTTTCGAATCAGTTATGTAAATTAAGGTTTTATGTTATATCTAATGTTGTTAAACGAAAGTTTGTTGCATTCAAATTTTCATGTGTGTTGCCATGATGGTGTTTAGTGTTTGTGTGAATGACACTGTGCACATTCTATATATTAGTATTGTCCTTCTCAGCTTTTGGAAAAGCTGCTTGTGATGAACTTTGATTCATCATGTGACTCTGAACACCATTGTGTTTGGTGGTTGTCAGTTTATTGTAAAGGTAAAAAAAAACAGATATTATTTCTTCAATAGGATGGTAAATTATCTATATATCAGTTAAAGAAACACGGTATTTTAAATCGATAAAACTTAAAATGTAGCTACCGTATTTTTTACAGTAAAATTCTGGCAACCACAGCTTCCGTTTTTTTTTTTTTTTTTTTTTTTTACCATAAATTTAACAGGTTTTTTTCAGTGAACACGTAATACACATGTGCACGCCATAATCGTTTTCACAGATTCGCATTTTGTAGTTTACACAAAGATCACGGTATCGTTTTCAAAAACTTGCAATTTGAAACCCGTTTTCAAAAGTTTGCATTTTCAGACCCGTAAAACGGCGTTGTCATGAAAATGAACGGCCAAAGCGCATAAAAAGTTTTTCGTTTTTAGTTGAAAAAGTTGAAAAGTTCAGTTTTTAGTTGAAAGTGTAAACAGTCCCTCAGTGACAGTACTACATTAAACAACTACATATAATGTTGAATGTAATGCGATGTCTAATTTTACCAGTAAAAAGGGCATACATTTTAAATGTAGTCAGTAAATATAGTCATCATTTAAATGTAGTCAGTGACAGAGTGCAAGCATATATGTCTAACATAATTCTGTATTTTCAGGAATGAATATTTTTCTGGTGTCACCACTGCCCTGTGCATTGGGGACAAGGTCCAAGTTTAAGCTTATTCAAGTCCACCCCTGATCGAAAACTAAAATTAGTATTTTAATCAACAGTACATTTTTGTTACATTTATATGTCTTAGAATTAATAATAATAATTAAAAAAAACACTCTTCTTCATTTTGGCTTAAAGTTTTGCGATAGTATTGTATCATTAGCTGACATGAGTGCATTGTTAAACCCACAATAACACAATATAACAATATAACACAATAACCTTGGTTTCTTCAAACAGGTGTTTAGGACAATGCTGTGGTGTGAGGTGTTTGCTGCAATTTTCTGTTTATGGAGAAAATAAAATCAGAGGGGCCTTTAGTTTTGATGTATGAGATGAACGGCATATAGCACATGAGCTGTTCCCTCCTCGCTTTAAACACTTTTTTTTTTTTCCTGACCTCTCATTTTAGTCAGGGCCTTCTATACCTCTTCCAGGAGTCCTAATTATCTCAAAACAATTAGCGCCAATTTGCCGCCTTGCCACTGAGGGATGAAAAGGAAGCTCTCCTTCCTGTTTTGTGAAAGATTCAGAATGGCTGAGAGGGGAAGTTGAGGTCAGGAAATGACAAAAGAGCTAATTACAGAAGAGTACAGCTATTTCAGTACTGTTCACATTTTCAGGGATGTTAGACCAAAAAAAAAAAAAAAAAAAAGTGAACTGCTACAGAAGACTTCAGTAGGGTCAAAGTCACAAAGATCCGCAATTCAGGCTGATAAACTTCCTGTGAGGTTTTACTGTTTCTGGCCCACATTTGTGTGACATTTTTACAATGGATTTATCGTCGATGTCACAGTTCATGCGTGATCTCTTTCAGCAGATGGCTGGAGGAGGTGGTAAATGCGAGTTTTACTGGCAAATATGTACCACCATGTGGGTGATTTTTCAGAGAATCACTCTATTGTATTGAAATGGGGTTGTTTCACCATGCAGTAAGCGGTAAGCACTCCATGAGACATCCTATAGAGAAACTCCAACATGTCATCTGTCCCAGAGAGTCAATGTGCATTCCTGTGCTAAGATGCTGAAGACATATGGGCATATCAAACACAGCTCAAGTCACTGGGTGCAGCATTATTCAGCCACTGAACTGGTTACAGGTAAGCAGATGCTTGAACAGAGCGGCTGTAATGAACCACATAAGTGAACAGGAGGTGCTCAGTTGCCGCGCACAATTTAGCAACTAACCAGCTAGTCCGGTACATGAAGAAGCACTTTACAAGCTCAAACGAAAGATGTTGTTCAAGGAATGTTCTTGATGTGCTCAGCAGTGTGGATTGTGAAGATCTGTGAAACAGATGTCACAATTACCTTCACTCATATTCCTGTGGATCGCTTTTAATGCCCCTAAGATTTACACTTTAATGTACTTTCATGTCTCATCCAAGATGTTTATGTCTTTCTTTCTTAAGTCGCAAAAAAAATTAAGTTTTTTGAGGAAAACATTCCAGGATTTTTCTCCATATAGTGGACTTCAGTGGGGTTCACCGGGTCGAAGGTCCAAATTGCAGTTTCAGTGCAGCTTCAAAGGGCTCTATATGATCCCAGCTGAGGAGTAAGTAGCCGGAAGTACCGATCCAATGTCTACAAAGCAAACGTGCAAAAACTAAGTCAAACGGCCTTTAAAAAAAAAGAAAAGAAAAAGTAAAACAACGAGTTTTTCACCCTACCGCAGTACTGCCGCCTACGTCACTCATGACCTTTCCAACGTGATTGTGTAATGCGTGGTGCATCGCAGAGCAGTGCAAGACGAGCATTTGCAGTTAAAAATTATAGAATTTTTTTTGTTTAGAAAATGACCGATCGTTTCGCTAGACAAGACCCTTATTTCTCGGCTGGAATCGTGTAGAGCCCTTTGAAGCTGCAGTGAAACTGCAATTTGGACCTTCAACTCATTGTACCCCAGAGAAGTACACTATATGGAGAAAAATCCTGGAATGTTTTCCCCCAAAAAATTTCTTTTCGACTGAAGAAAGAAAGACATAAGCATCATGACATGGGGGTGAGTAAATTATCAGGAAATTTTAATTCTGAAGTATACTAATCCTTAAGTTTGATGGACAATTGAGTCTTAGCCATGGACAACTTTCTTGCCCTGTATGTGTGTGTGTGTGTGTGTGTGTGTGTGTGTGTGTGTGTGTGTGTGTGTGTGTGTGTGCTGATTTATATACACATAAGGGTGTAACGATACATGTATTTATCCCGAACCATACGGTACGGACGTCACAGTTTGGTGCATGCAATCAGACGACTAATACAATCAGTCATGGGCGATCCACGCTCCAATCCAGATGGGGGCGCACGCGTTAATACAACGCTGTTTGTTAACAGTCACAACAGGAAAAAGAGCAGAAGAAGAACAGTGCATACGTGAATGACTTGAGCGCTTGAAAACAAAGTCAACTAGATCGAATGCGTCTTTCTGCGCTCATGGACAAATGAGAATATATATATATATATATATATATATATATATATATATATATATATATATATATAAAAATCAACCAATGCGAGAGTGCATTCTGTTTACTACTTAGTGCTTAATACACTAAAGGAGGCTGTACTCTACCAACTAGGGGACTAAATGCCGCTAGGTGGAACAAACTGTGATATGCACTGCTGTCTGTACAAACTAAAATAAAAGAAACCTAGCATTGTGGATTTGTTCTTTTGTCCGGTAACACTTTAGTTTAGGGTCCAATTTTTACTATTAACTAGTTGCTTATTAGCATGACTATTACTAGGATATTGGCTGTTTATTAGTACTTATAAAGCAGGTATTATTGCCTTATTCTGCATGACCATATTCTACAATACCTAACCTTAACAACTACCTTATTAACTATTAATAAGCAGTAATTAGGGGTTTATTGAGGCAAAAGTCATACTTAATAGTTGGTTAATAGTGAGAATTGGACCCTAAACTAAAGTGTGACCATTTTTCCTATTGTACCGAAATCGTACCGAATCGTGACTTTTGTGTACCGTTAAACCCCTAATATACACACACACACATAAAGCATTTTTCCCAAAATGGCTGTGGAAAGTGTGCCAGATGCTTTGACGTAAGTTTTGCCAAGTGATAGTAATGGTAAGATTTCGATTCAAACAGTGCAGGAAACATTATTACACTGGTCTCATTGAAAAACTTTAAGTGGGAGTAAATTTCTTTGCATAATCTGCACTGAATATTAAAAAATATGACTATAAAATGGAATAATGCATTTGAATAGTGTCAAATCCACATATTTGACACAAGCACCAGTGTGTTTGGAGCATGTGTGCTAATTGCTAAGAAACAGCTCTTACAATGAAGATCATGCTGAAAAAAATTACAGCGAAAGTCAACTTGAGTTTCAGTTTGGGTAAAGGAGACTCTAAGTTACATAAAAGGTTAAAGTTTTGAAGTTGACATGCACCCTAAAAGAATAACATGTGCTAACAATGAACAAACAGAGGCAACGTATACTGGGAAATATTGTTACTGTGACCTTTACATCGTGACTGCCACTGACAAAAACACCTAATATGTTTTTACCTTCTCCCTCTCTTACTCTCAGTCCATTCTAATGGACTCTCCCAGCATCTGAAGAGCAGGGCTGACAGTAATCAAATTTGTCTGTCCTATAAAAGTGCTCAGAGATAAAAGCGTCTGAGACTTTCCACACTTTGAACAATTACAAAGCAGGAGAGAGAGAGACAGTGAGAGAGAATGACCTGTCCACTTTATCATTACCGCAATGTCGGTCTCAGCACAGTGACCAAATGAACATGGAAATAAAGCGAATCTGAGAAGCTGGTACTGTCAGGCAGGTGCATTTGATGTTGGACTCAGCAGGTAGAGCACTTCCATTAAATAGCGTCTGTCAGCAACCCCAACAAAAGAAGTCAAGCAGAGTCATCTAATGAAAACCCACTGAGCAAAAACTTCATTAAAATGTTAATAACCGTTCCGCTGAAACATTGTTTTGCCACCGACAACAACTCCAAATTTGCTTGATTGATTGAAAACAGGGGTTTCAGACAGTCAACAACCAATTCACCACTTAAAAATATATTATGCTAATCACTGCCTTTTCAACATTATTTAAAATCAATTCCACATAGCAATTTAATTTACATAGTGAAATGTGTCAACAAATAACAACTACAATTGTTCAAACCATTGAAATTTGCAACGATTTTTACACTTATGTTGACACATACAAATACTAAAAATACACACTGGCAAAGAGTATACAGCCACTCAAATTTTATAAACAAGATTGGTTAGTCCCCTTAAATCAGATAAAAGAAGATAAATCTAAATAAAAGATAAAAGCAACAGATTAGCTAAAAATGAAAATTGTTATTATTTACTCACCATCCCTGCGTCCCAATTTCCATGCTATCCATCCTAAATAGTATGTAAGATTAAAATAAGTGTGTCCCAAAGCATAGTATGTTGAAAAGAGTATGTAAAAACAAAGTCCCCGGATGGTCTACTATTTCTGGTAGATTTTCAAAGTGTGGATTCATACACATTAGTGTTGTCAAAAGTACCGGTACTTCGGTACCAAGTCGGTACTGAAATTTTGAAAATGTGACATTTCTGTAGTACCGAGAATCCGGGTATATTCGGTACCCACTGATAGGACTGTGCCAGTATTTACTTGAATATGACACGAGTGAAGCACAAAGCTTTGTTTACAAAAGAAGTAATAGGTTAGCAATTAAATGTGACATCGCAGCCATGGAAACATTTTGGTTCATGCCGAATGAGAGAGGTACGTGAGTCCATAAATTTAAGCTTTGTATTCTGTTTTGCGAATCACGATCTGGTCACCCGATTAGCAGAGAATTTAACAATATTCCATAGTTATTCCACTGAACATGGAATCTCTGTTTCTTTTCCCAAATCTTCACTCACGAAGGGGATTATAAACGTTTCTTCATTTCGTTCGCTTTTAGACCTATTATAGGCTATTTGCATTCTTTACTGTGGTAAAGTAGAAAAACACCGTAGGACAGAAACCTTTTTGCTTGCACGTCAATTTCTATTTAACACAGTTTGTGCTTGTTATCAGACTTTATAAGGCGCGTCAAGTTTATTTGTATATAGCGCGTTTCACACATGCCGGTGATTTTTACTTTCGCTTTTTTTCTGGCAGTGCAAAATCAAACATAGCCTGAATGTCTTGCCCCTGCGGAGGATAAAACTCGCTCTTTAGACCTTTTACAACAAGTGTCAGTTGCTTGTAACATCAGGAGATAACATGAAGATATTATAAAAGAGATGCTCTCTTTCCTGCTCGTGTCCCACATCCCTCTTAAAGCGCAGAGCGGCTATATGACACATCTTTGTGTGGAAATAAAAAATTAATGTTTTTTTTAAATAATTAACTTTCTTATTATTTAGGTTACCATTATTTACCGATATTTATTTCATAGTTTTACAGGCTGTAGTGTGTCGTTTTACTGAAGGAATAGCTAAAATAAACACGCACGTCCGTTACAAAATGGATGTTTGAGCATTTTTTTTTTTTTTTTTTAGATTTCAAAATTTATTTCATTCATATTTCATTCAGGTGCTGGTCATATAATTAGAATATCATCAAAAAGTTGATTTATTTCACTAATTCCATTCAAAAAGTGAAACTTGTATATTATATTCATTCATTACACACAGACTGATATATTTCAAATGTTTATTTCTTTTAATTTTGATGATTATAACTGACAACTAAGGAAAATCCCAAATTCAGTATCTCAGAAAATTAGAATATTACTTAAGACCAATACAAAGAAAGGATTTTTAGAAATCTTGGCCAACTGAAAAGTATGAACATGAAAAGTATGAGCATGTACAGCACTCAATACTTAGTTGGGGCTCCTTTTGCATGAATTACTGCAGCAATGCAGCATAGCATGGAGTCGATCAGTCTGTGGCACTGCTCAGGTGTTATAAGAGCCCAGGTTGCTCTGATAGTGGCCTTCAGCTCTTCTGCATTGTTGGGTCTGGCATATCGCATCTTCCTCTTCACAATACCCCATAGATTTTCTATGGTGTTAAGGTCAGGTGAGTTTGCTGGCCAATTCAGAACAGGGATACTATGGTCCTTAAACCAGGTACTGGTAGCTTTGGCACTGTGTGCAGGTGCCAAGTCCTGTTGGAAAATGAAATCTGCATCTCCATAAAGTTGGTCAGCAGCAGGAAGCATGAAGTGCTCTAAAACTTCCTGGTATACGGCTGCGTTGACCTTGGACCTCAGAAAACACAGTGGACCAACACCAGCAGATGACATGGCACCCCAAACCATCACCGACTGTGGAAACTTAGCATTTTTAATAGTTTTGAAGCTCCAAAAAGTGCATCCATCCATCATAAAAGATAAAAGCAAATCTATATGACTAAAAGTAAAAGTAAAAGATAAAAGTAATCTATATGACTCCAGTGGGTTAATAAATGTGACTCTGGACCACAAAACCAGTCATAAGGGTCGTTTTTTTAAATTAAGATTGATATTTAATTAAAAGCTGAATAAATAAGCTTTCTGTTGATGTGTGGACAATATTTGGCTGAGATACAACTATTTGAAAATCTGGAATCTGAGGGTGCAAAAACATCAAAATATTTAGAAAATCACCTTTAAAGTTGTCCAAATGAAGTACTTAGCAATGCATACTTAGCAAAACATGATCTTTACTTAAAGGGTTAGTTCACCCAAACTCACCCTCATGTTGTTCTACACCCGTAAGAAATTCGTTCATCTTCGGAACACAAATTAAGATATTTTTTATAAAATCCGATGGCTCAGTGAGGCCTCCATAGACAGCAATGCCACTGAAAATCTCAAGATCCATAAAGGTACTAAAACATATTTAAAACAGTTCATGTGAGTTCAGTGGTTCTACCTTAATATTATGAAGTGACGAGAATACTTTTTGTGCACCAAAAAAACAAAATAACAACTTTTTCAACAATATCTCGTTATGGCCAATTTCAAAACACTGCTTCGGACCTTTACGAATCTTTTATTTCGAATCAGTGATTCGGATCTCCTATCAATTGGCTAAACTGCTGAAATCACATGACTTTGGCGCACAGAATCACTGATTCGATTCATAAATCTCCGAAGCAGTGTTTTGAAATCGGCCATAACAAGATATTCTTGGAAAAATTTTGGTGGGTTTTTTTGGAGCACAAAAGGTATTCTCATTGCTTTATAATATTAAGGTAGAACCACTGAACTCACATGAACTGTTTTACATATGTTTTTAGTACCTTTCTGGATCTTGAGATTTTCAGTGGCATTGTTGTCTATAGAGGCCTCACTGAGACATCGGATTTAATCAAAATATCTTAATTTGTGTTCTGAAGATGAACGAAGGTCTTACGGGTGTGGAACGACATGAGGGTGAGTAATAAATGACATTATTTTCATTTTTGGGTGAACTAACCCTTTAATGTCCTAATGATTTTTTGGCATAAAAGAAAAATCGATAATTTTTACCCATACAATGTATTGTTGACTATTGCTACAAATATACCTGTGCTACTTATGACTGGTTTTGTGGTCCAGGGTCACAAATGCCTTCTGAAGCAAAGCAATGGGTTTTTGTAAGAAATAATCAAATCACTGGCTTCCGGCAATGGCCATACACGCGTTCACTAGAGAGTCGAGTTCCGGCTGATGGGTGACCTATGACCCAACATGTGAAAACTCAAGCTCTTCTTCTGTTTTATAGAAATCCTCCTGACATTTTTCTCATTTTAGACTTCTAATTCATGACCGTCAGAGGTCAGACTCTCTCATGAACGTGCATACGGCCAGTGCCAGAAGCCAGTGATTATAGTTTATTAAGTTTTAAATATTGATATTTTTCTTACAAAAACCCATCGCTTCGCTTCAGAAGGTATTTATTAACTCATCGAATTCATATGGACACTTCAACTTAAACACTTTATTTAATAGCAACATTTGTATTGTTCGTTTAAGTGTTTTATGTTTTAGTTTTAACTATTAAATTTCATGAATATTATTTTTAATAGTTTTAGGTAACATTAACAACACTAATGGAATAAAAAGAAATGAAATGCTCAACAATAAATATAGGTGTGATGTCTGGAAGTCCACATACTTTTGACCATATATTGTATAATTAATATGTACAGTACACCTATAATTCAATAGTCGGTAAAAAATCACCCACTTTCCTGTGGAAATGTAAACAAGAGCTTCACACAGGTCCAAAAACCATTTGGAAGCACAGAAAGAAGTGGAGGATTAGCAGGGAGACCTTTAATATTGACGCAACCCAGAGACAAGACATTGATGGATGGAATCGGGATCAATTATTTAGAGAGAGCTTTATACGAGAATGGCAGAGAATCCTGAGCTTCTAAAGGGCAAAATGGAGCGTGGTATAAAAGGGCATGATAAGTGATTATAGAGTAAGGAAAGATGTGGATTAAGAGCATGGGAGTACAATAAATTGTGCAATAAAAGCTATTCTCGACAATTATCTAACCGTCTCTAGAATTTCGGTATTTGATACCCGACGATCCATTGATCTTAAAACAATCATCGGTCGTTTTCATCTACTTCATTTCCATAGAAATGTCTACATATTTCTGATAATCAAAAATTCATTAGAGTCAAAGAGAAAAAAAAAAGAAATCCTTGAGGAATCCTCTTTCAATTTCCACCCTTTCAACCATCCTCCAAACTCCTTACACTCTTTCTTCATAAATATTTAAGCACGGAACCAGGACGCTGGTATTGTGCCACAGGAGGTACAGAAGTGCGGTTCTTCGGCATCGATCAAATAGGTTCAGGCTAAATAATTAAAAGCTCACACTCCCCGGACAAACGAGGGAAGCTGCTGGCGGCTCTCTCTTCTCCGCCGTGCTAACAATGGTCAGGACCCAAATTACATGTGCACATGTGCTTTTTGACCTTTTCATGTTTGTAATGGAGCCTCTAATGGTAAAAATAACCCTGAACAAATCCCCAGGCCGAGGCAGCCTAAGGAGACACGAGGCAGATAAGGAAGGTGGGGTTTTGTGGGCCTCGGAAACGAGAGGAGGAGGAGAAGAGGCCAATTCTGTGCTCCGTTGGTTCCTGCAGTCGGCGATTTGTTTTGGGAAGCACGGAGCGCACTAGACACCATGGCCAACATGCTCTTAGTTTTAATCAGAGAGGAAAAAGACTTGCCTCAGTACACTAATGAAATGGGGAGCAGCTGTGCTCAGGAAAGCGCAGTAACCACACATTTAGTTTGGCAGAACGTCTGCCAAAGGCAACTGTATATTTTCAGACAGAGGGAACGTGTGAGGGCATTACAAGGACATCTTGGCTAATATGAACCCAGTTATATCTGAGCATACGGTGAAATATCCTCAAATGATTAATTATAGTAATATACATTTACTTGGAAAGAGAAAGCAGTGAAGTGTGAAGTTTCTAAAAAAAGTTATTTAATATGACCCTCAATTCAAGAAATGAATGGCCGTAAAGTTTATGATTTTATACTTCAGTTAAGAACATAATATCTTGTAATATACAATAGTAACATTTCAGCACTTATCCAAGAATTTCTATAAAGACCATAAATTATAAATGGAGCTACTTAGCTGTAGCACATACATTTTCTCACATTTACAGCAACACCTACATATTGAATTGAATGTCCATTAGAAGACATTGACAAACTCTTACAAAGTCATGCGTCTCAATCAATCGGATTGCTATCCATTTGGGTACAAACATTCCATTTACACTTTTCTACTTGCTTTACACTGCAGATTTTTAGGGGTGTGTGCAAGTGTAAGTTTGGGGGAGAAGGAAGAGTGTGCTGCAAACTACTGAAAGAGAAACCGTATCAGCAGTGACTCCAACAGTGCATCCTGTCCGAGTCACGGCTCACCGAGCTCCTGAAAATCAATGTGATAACTGAGATTCAGTCACACTTACATCTACACCATTGCTTGAATGCAGTCTAGGATGGTCATATAGAATGTGTAATGCCACGTGAAGACTCTTAATTCAAGCACATTTTCTGATCCATTAGGTTGGTAGATTTAACCAAGATGAGTTTAAAAACAAACCTCTACTTCAGAGGAATGTTTCTTTGCTCAGTAGACTTAAAGCAGTTATCAGTTACGTTTGAAGTTGATAGAAATTCCGTCTCAGATGTTTCTCCTAAAATTCCTTGATAACTGCCATGACTTTTGCAGAAGAGTTTTCAAACTTTTTATTCCCAAGGACCCTCCTTATATTATATTATAAAGGCATATATATATATATATATATATATATATATATATATATATATATATATGCCTTCAGCTGCAGGGACAGGATGACTGGTTGCAATCGAGGGAAAGATGAATGCGGCCAAGTACAGGGATATCCTGGACGAAAACCTTCTCCAGAGTGCTCAGGACCTCAGACTGGGCCGAAGGTTTACCTTCCAACAAGACAATGACCCTAAGCACACAGCTAAAATAACGAAAGGGGTGGCTTCACAACAACTTGTTCTTGAATGGCCCAGCCAGAGCCCTGACTTAAACCCAATTGAGCATCTCTGGAGAGACCTAAAAATGGCTGTCCACCAACGTTTACCATCCAACCTGACAGAACTGGAGAGGATCTGCAAGGAGGAATGGCAGAGGATCCCCAAATCCAGGTGTGAAAAACTTGTTGCATCTTTCCCAAAAAGAATCATGGCTGTATTAGATCAAAAGGGTGCTTCTACTAAATACTGAGCAAAGGGTCTGAATACTTAGGACCATGTGATATTTCAGTTTTTCTTTTTTAATAAATCTGCAAAAATGTCAACAATTCTGTGTTTTTCCGTCAATATGGGGTGCTGTGTGTACATTAATGAGGAAAAAAAAAATGAACTTAAATGATTTTAGCAAATGGCTGCAATATAACAAAGAGTGAAAAATTTAAGGGGGTCTGAATACTTTCCGTACCCACTGTATATTCATTTTCATTATTGTGATTTTAAAGAAAATATGTTGTTTGCAAAAATGAATTATTACAAAAATTATACTGTTATTAAACTGAAGCCAAGCAAATTAAATAATTAATTTGTATACTGCCTAAATAAAGCGAGATTCACAGCAAAACATTAAAGGATTAGTTCACTTCTGAATCAAAATTTCCTGATAATTTAATGCAATTTGGATCTTCAACCCGGTGAACCCCACTGAAGTCCATTTTATGGAGAAGAATCCTGGAATGTTTTCCTTAAAAAAACTTAATTTCTTTTCTTTCTGAAGAAAGAAAGACATGAACATCTTGGATGACATGGGGATGAGTAAATTATCAGGAAATTTTAATTCAGAAGTGAACTAATCCTTTAATAATTTGTTGTACAAATTATATGCAAATTTGTTTATTTCTCACTGTTAAAACTATGGCACAACAAGTTTTATAATCATAAATAATTAAAATAAAATGACTGTGACAAAAAAAAATTACCTAGGCATGAAACACTCGATGGCACAGGCTGATAGGTCTTTAACTCATTTGGTAGCGATCACATCATTATCTACATATCACAGCTGATTGGTTGCTGTTGCATCAGCGACCAGTGAGCTGCGGCGCAACATTTAAACAAATACAAGTAGTGTTGCTGTTAGCAGTCTGCAGCGTGCTTTCAGAAACCCTCCACCTTCCCCAGCTCCACCTGTATAGATCTGCTATGGGGGTTAATTCATGTATATTACATGTGCAGCAGCAGCAGCAGCATGTCTTACATGCTCACAACAATGTCTGTAAATGTATTGGCAGTAGCAAGTCTCAGTGATTGTTCTGCAGCAGCGTAGCAGATCTATTCCGCCAAGACCAAATACATTAACATTGCCATATCCATTACCATGCCAATCTCTATTACCATACCAATCTCCCGAGAGTTGTCATGACAGAAATATATTAAATGGATAACATGTTAACTTTGACAGCCCTAAAAGTACATTCTGTATCTTTTTTCTCTCAGATTTTCTGAGAACCTCCTAGCTTGAAACTCCATTTGAAACCCCCTGATCAAGAGGAGACAAGTGCAAGACTAAATTTTATTTAGAAGAAGCAAATGAGAAGCGGCAAACCTAAAGGTCTCCAACTGTGCTCCAATTAATCTCATTACCATCTAGGAGGAACAAAAGAGATTGTATTGTGATTTGTCTTTCTTATGGGACTGCACTCGGACCAAACACTTGCCAGACCCCAGCCGAACAAACTGTCTTCCAACAAGCAGTGGGCAGAGAAAGAGAGAAGGTCAATACTCCCTCTACAAACAGCACTTTTGTCAGAAGACAGGCATTAGCAGATGCAGATATACACGCTGGCCAGGCTTCCCCTGATTAAACAGGTCAGGCTTGTTCTGCCACGAAGGGAGAGAGTGAATTAGAGCTGCAGGAAAAGTGCTATCTGCCAGGCCTGATATTGATGGAGTCCCTAAGTAAAAAGCCACTGGCGTGAGTCCAGCTCTCGGCACTATCCTCACGTTCAGTAACAGATGATTGACTGGATGTGGTCCAGACTTGGCTCTTGACACAAAGCCCGTCTAATCCACGGCCCAGGCCATGGCACTTTTCACTCCAATTAGGTCTTCAATCGAATAAGCACTATAGATTGTTCACAAGGATGTCAGAAATATTGTACGCTATTAGGAATGAAACGTTGGTTAGAGGAGGTTTTGTCGGAGAGTGGAGCTAGTGTAAATCTCACTGTGGGAAGAATCACACATTCCCTGCTCTTTCCTCATTCAACTAATCATTTGTTATAAAAAGCAGGGATACACATTTAGGTCACAAAAGAAGATTGGCAATTAAATAATATTTTATTTATACAGTTTATTTTGGAAGTTTACAAAGTGATTCTGCTGTGTAATTTGTTGATTTTATACAACAGTATAAAAGAAGTTCAGTATAACAACAGTAAGAAGTAAAAAGTTAATACTTTAGACAAAGTATTGCCAGCTACTTCTGTCTGTTCTGAACTATTTCAATGAAAATAGCTCAGAATGAATCCAAGGAAGAATAAAGAGTTGTGTCTTTAGGGCCCTATGATTGAATCCAATCATAAAACAGAATTGACTGTATAACGCAGAATGTCACGTAATTTGTCAAATTTTTGATGAATAAATAAAAAGTAGGTCAGTACACATAAATCAAATCGTGATATAGACTAGTGTATGTGAATATTAAACCGCAAAAAGACTAATATGAATCCTGCATGTTCTGCGTGTCTCTGTATGAATCAGGGTTGCCAGGTTTTCACAACAAAACCCACACAATTGCTACTCAAAACTAGCCCAAAACTAGCCCAATCGCTTTTCAGCGGGGGTTAAAAACCACATTCCGGGGGGTAAAATCAATTTTTTGCAGGTTTCCCCTGGTAAAATTAGCATTCCATGGGGCTACATATCATGTTACTATGGGTTTCTTCAACCTGCAGACATGAAAAACAACCCGCAGCAACAGTGTTAAAGTAGCAACACTGGTATGAATTTACCACACACTGAAGCACGCTTGACGCTCATGGTGTTTTCAGCCTCTGCCGCCTCACTATATGAGGACATGAATGCATGAACTTCATCTCCAGAGCAGCTCTGATTGAGCATTTTACCGTTTCATTTGAGAAAAACAATCATCTTATCATAAACACACAGAAACTCAAAGGTCTTGATGGCAACCCATCAAAATAAAAGTTCGGTTTAACTTGAAGAAATTGTGACAGAAATATATTACTGCTGTACAGTAGAATTTAGCTACCTCTTAATGTAATAATAATACTAACACTAATAAGAAAAATAATAAATGATTATTAAAACTTTATTTTTTAAGGAATAATTACAATTTCATAGAAATTATTATTATTTTTTAATTAATACATTTTGTTTTTATGAATTCTATTAATTAAACATGCTTTTGAATCCAGAAAACTTAAAACAGAAAACAGAATTTGGTAAAAAAAAAAAAACAGCTTGCTGTTTTGAACAAATTAACTGAGTGAATGATTTAGTGACTCACTTATAAAGACGGGTCACTTGTTTTTCATGAATAAATTGGTGTTTTGAACAAATCAAAACACCAATTTGTTCAAGAGATGTACAAAGCAGATAAAGCAGTTGGAAAAAGCAGTTGAAAAAAAAACTCATATAATTACAAAAAAGGATCTAATTAACTGTTGTTTTGAGCAAATCAACTGAGTGAATCATTCAGTGAATCATTTCATGATTCAGTAAAGACAGTCACATATTGAGAAAAAAAAAAACCTCATATAATTACAAAAAAGGATCTAATAATTGACAGATAGTCTTTAACTGAGATCGTTTTTGCTCATAAAACAAAGTATTTTCTTGGTCTGACAAGTTCTAATCTGATAGGCTGACAATAAGCAACCTCCGTTTTTAAGTTTTGGTCACAAATGATTGAATGTTTCAACTGAGTAAACAATTCAGTCAAAGAAAGTCACTTGTTTTGTCACAAATTAATTGTTGTTTTGAACAAATTAACTGAGTGAATCATTCAACTGAGTGAATGATTCAGTAAAGACAGTCACATGTTTAATTCTCACTTATGAAGACAGTCACTTGCTTCGTTCCTGAATGATTCAGTGTTTTTGAATGAATTTCAGGGTGAATGATTCAATGACTCAATTTTAAAGATGGTCACTTGTTTAACTCCTGAATAAATCAATGTTTTTGAATGAATCGCTGAGTAAATGATTCATTGACTCAAGACGGTCACTTGTTGATGTTGCTGAACGAATCGGTTGAATGTTTTTATGAGCAAATCATCAAATCACTGAATCATTTACTGGCATAACTATGTAACCTGCATAAAGAGTCAATAAAAAAATCTCCACCACTCATCCACAGGCTGACAATCTGCCTAAAACATGCAAACACAGACAATAAACATTCACATATGGAAGCAGATTCAAGAAAATATGGTCAGAATAAGTTGATCTTCAAATCAATTCTGTGAGTACAATCAAACAAGTAAATCAAATAAGTACTAGATCAATTTTTTTAAACTGTTGTTAGTTACACATATTGTTAGCACATTTCATCTGTCTCTACTTATTACTGTCTGTGGCATCCCTCGCTTTTACCCAAAGGACAAAAATGACTCATAGCACAAATACACACAAACAGCCGGCTCATCAAACAGCTCATCAATCTACTGAGTAATCCGAAAAGGAAATCAAAGGAAAGCGTGTCCTTGAGCTACAATGTGCGTTTGAAATATGTGATGAGTTTGACAACAGTTTTGATACAGAATTTCAGCATTTTCATCTCACTTCTACCATTTCCATGGGGTTATTTGTAGGAAGAAGTGTTGAAACCTTCAAGATGTCCCATTACCATAGCAACAAGTATTGAACCAATGTAGGATCTCGCTGCCACAACATTCAACCTATTCTCTTGATCCAGTTCAAAAAGATAAAGCTACAAAAGCACCTTAGACATGTAGTGATGTAGATAAAACTGACAGTTTTGTTATAAAATCAGTGTAGCGACAATGAGTCATATCACCTACTTCAGACAAAGACTACATGAATCCTATGAAAAATATTTTATAAGAAAAATTTCTAGCCGTTTCTTGTTTCATACAGAGAAAAAGTGTTAATAAATGGAATATATGGCCATTTAAAATCAATAGCAGATGTACTCATATAATTACAAAAAAGGATCTAATAAATGACAGATAGTCTTTGACTGAGATCATTTTTGCTCATAAAACAAAAAGTATTTTCTTGGTCTGACAAGCTCTAATCTGAATGGCTGACAATAAGCAACCTCTGTTTTTAAGTTTGGTCACATTACACGTTGATCAAAAGATGTCTTCCTGTATGTTTGTGGCTTTTCTGTTAGTTTTAATGACCTAAAACTTATTGACTGCTAATTAAAAAATTATATATGACCATTATTTAGATTGAAACACGAAGAGACACGCTGACTTGTAATTCAAAATAGTAACCAAGCCCTGCTCTTGACAGAGTTAGAAGAAAACATCACATTTCACACTCTCCGTTGAGCTAATTGAAATGACATGATCATTTGTAATAGACTTGATTTATACTTGTGAAATAAAGACCTATACTTAACTAATTAACTTTTGTAATTATGTTGTATTCTAAAAATGTTTAAATGATGATTGGTGTTAATGAATAGTTATTCTTTTCTGGCAATAAATGTAACATTTGACAGTCTTCTGTGACGTTTGGCTTGATACATTTAATTGCACTTCTCCAAATAGATTACTGAAGGATCTCGGGAGTAAAATACTTTAACAATACTTCACAAAAGCTAACTTTATTCACTTTATTCTTAATCTTCTGACAGCTTAAAATTCAAAAGTACGTGTGCAGGCTCGTGATGTCTCATTAAAGTGCTCATGAGCAGCAAGTTTCTCATCAAAAAAAGCTGAACTCTAAAAGAAGCCATAGACATGCTCTAAGTGGAAGACACCAGCGGCTTGAGGAAAACAGCAGGCACTTCAAGCTCATTTGGCTTCAGCTCAAACTGAGTTTAAAATCACTGCCCTTAAAACATACAACAATATGTGGAAAATGTTTGACTAAATTTGAAGACTATTCCTCCAGATACAAAGATACAATGTCAAAAACTGATATGAAAAAATTGATACAAACTTAATAATTGTAATTCTGTACTCATACTCACCAATACAAAATAAAGTAAATACTGTAATATTGTGAAATGTTATTACAATTTAAAATAACAGTTTTCTATTTTAATATATTTTAAAATTAAATTTATTGGCAAAACTGAATTTTCAGCATCATTACTCCTGTCTTCAGTGTCGCATGATCCTTCAGAAAACATTCTAATATGCTGATTTGTTGCTCAAGAAACATTTCTTATTATTATCCATGTTTATTATTATCTTCTTATTATTTATTAATGTGGAAACTGTGTGAAATATAACCTATTTGAAATAGAAATCTTTTGTGACATTACAAATGTCTTTACTGTCACTTTTGATCAATTAAATTCATCCTTTTCAAAAAAAAAAAATTATATATATATATATATATATATATATATATATATATATATTACCGACCCCAAACATTTGAATGCTAGTGCATGTTATTCAAATTGTTTCAGGAAAAAAAAGCCTTATGTCGCATTATATGCTCTGACTGGTTGTTTACAAAGTGTGTGTGAATTTGACTCTGGCATCAACAAACAGCAAATACACTGAATAAATTTACTGTTTATTGTATGTGATTATGATGTTGCCCTTAAACGGCATATACAGTGCTGCTTGAAAGTTTGTGAACCCCTTGCAGAATCTGAGAAAATGTGAATAATTTTAACAAAATAAGAGAGATCATACAATATGCATGTTATTTTTTATTTAGTACTGTCCTGATTAAGATATTTTACATAAAAAATGTTTACATATGATCCACAAGACAAAAAATAGCTGAATTTATAAAAACGACCCGCTCAAAAGTTTGTGAACCCTTAATTCATAATATTGTGTGTGGTTACCTGGATGATCCACGACTGTTTTTTTGTTTTGTTTTGTGATGGTTGTTCACGAGTCCCTTGTTTGTCCTGAGCAGTTAAACTGAGCTCTGTTCTTCAGAAAAATCCTCCATGTCCTGCAAATTCTTCAGTTTTCCAGCATCTTTTGCATATTTGAACCCTTTCCAGCAGTGACTGTATGATTCTCAGATCCATCTTTTCACACTGAGGACAACTGAGGGACTCAAACACAACTATTAAAAAAGGTTCAAACATTCACTGATGCTTCAGAAGGAAACACGATGCATTAAGAGTCAGAGGTGAAAAACTTTTGAACAGGATAAAGATGTCCAAATGTTTCTTATTTTGTTTAAATATCTTTTTTTATTTTTTTATTTAGTACTGCCCCTCGAAAGCAACAGAAGACACTTAAATGTTTGCCAGAAGACAAATTAAGTACAACATTCCTTGATCTTCAAATTCAAAAAGTTTTCACCCCCCGGCTCTTAATGCATCATGTTTCCTTCTGGAGCATCAGTGAATGTTTGAAACTTTTTTTAATAGTTGTGTTTGAGTCCCTCAGTTGTCCTCAGTGTGAAAAGATGGATCTCAAAATCATTCAGTCACTTCTGGAAATGTTTCAAATACACAAAAGATGCTGGAAAACTGAAGAATGTTTGGGAACTGGACTATTTTTCTGAAGAATATTGGGCAGTTTATCTGCTCAGGACAAACAAGGAACACATGAACAACCATCACAAAACATAAAAACAGTCATAGATCATCCAGGTAACCACACACAGTATTAAGAATCAAGGGTTCATAAACTTTTGAATTGGGTCATATTTATAAATTCAGCTATTTTTTTGTCTTGTGGACTTTATATAAACATCATTTATGTAAAATATCTTACTCAGGACAGTACTAAATAAAAAAATGACATGCATTTTGTATGATCCCTCTTATTTTGTTAAAATTATTCACATTTTCTCAGATTCTGCAAGTGGTTCACAAACTTTCAAGCAGAACTGTATGTGTGTATATATATATATATATATATATATATATATATATATATATATAAATTATGAAAAAATGATTTCATGAAAAATCATTTGTGGTCCAAGTGGAACCAAACTCAGGTCCAGATCTGGACTGTGTTCTGCTAGCCGGTAATCTTTTGGTAATCAATTTTCTTTTCATCTTTCTGATATTTTTATATGTGTAAATATGAAGAGAACATGCAAAGGTAGTCAGGAGCACATTACACATTCGCGTTTGAAGTGTCAGGGGACTCTTTTATCACCCTTACAGAGCTGGGACATAATTCATTTCATAAGACTCAATTTACAGAGCAATCAGGGATTAATGTTCATCCCGGTCTATAAATCAGCATTTTTATCAGGCCTGAGACCCTCTCAGCATGCTAATGGCTAGCGTGAGAGCAGCTGTGTTTGAGAGAGCTGGAAGGAACAAGCTCATGGCAGTAATTGGAACGGTCACCCCCACAGGCCACAAAAAAAAAAGGAATGACTGAAGGAAAGAGTGGATAGTGTAAATATAGTTTTGGGAGGGAAGGAGATGCCATTTGCTATGACAGAAATCAATCAGACCTCCAGTTTACTATGCAGATTGGCCCAGACTAAATGGAGGGCAACATAACATCAGTGAATAATGGCTTAAATTTCGTTCTGTTCCTCACACAAAGCTATTCTATGACTTCATTGTTTTAAAGGGATAGTTCACCCAAAAATTTAAATTCTGTCATCATTTACTCACCCTCAAGTTGTTCCAAACCTGTATATATTTCTTTGTTCAGCTGAACACAAAGGAAGATATTCGCAAGAATGTTTGTAACCAAGCAGATCTCGCCATTGATTACCATAGTATTTTTTTTCCTACTATGGTAGTCAATGGGGGGCAAGATCTGCTTGGTTACAAGCATTCTTCCAAATATGTTCCTTTGGGTGAACTATCCCTTTATAACTACTCATTTAATGCACCAAGCTATCCTCACTATGAAATGCCTCTCACAGTATGACAAACATACATTGTATCCTTCCATCCACAGTATCTTCCTCCAGCTTAGTGCAGGTATCCATCTCAGATTTATTCACTTACAACCAATTACTGTAATACTTACACTGGCCAACTTCATTCATTTAAATGTCATGATTACATTTGTCTGAGGTAAAGGAATGAGACTACTAAAGTGAGAGAGAGTGAGAAATAGATAGAAACAAAAGAAAGATAGGCCTCTGCGCCATTATTTGGAAGATTGCCCTGGAGAGCAGTAAGATACATCCTACTGAAGTGATCAGATTCTGCTCAAGTAATGAAGCAGTCAGCCATTTTAATGCCTTGGAAATTACAGAAGAGAAAATGGCTATTTAAATGCAGTACTTGACCGTGCTGAAAAATGACTTACTCTCTCCATTACCCAGCCTGGCTCCCACATTAAGCAAAAGTTACCAGCTTGGGGTTCATATCTATCACCTTAGCTACATTCATGGTAAATGCCATATTAAAACTGCCTGTAGATCGAACGACTGAAAAAAAAAAAAAAAAAAAAAAACAAGCCGAACAAATATGTGGTTTGTGCAAAGTGTCTAGAACTGTTTCACTCAATTCACTCATTTTCAGATTTACTATGCATACTGAGTAAAGCCAAAGTCTCTTTTCCCCCAATGTATCTGAAGAAAAGGGGTATAAAAGTGCCTTTTATCAAAATATTAATCTGTTAGGTCCAATACAAGGGAATACAGAAGGCCTGGAACTGGAGTCTTTTAAAATATAGCTGATTTTTTCATGGTCTACTCTATATATGGAAATATAACAATCACATCATAGCACAAATGCACGCAGCACGCCACAGTGCACGCAAAGATCTACTGTAGATTAATTTAAGAAAAAGACATCTGTGTTATGAACCTATTATACTGCGGAGCATTAACCTCATGCTGGTAAATGAAAGATATTTCACACTCATAAACATTTGCAGAAACATTTGTTGGGCATTTAAAAATATGCAAAATGTTATAGGGTATTCTAGTTACACCAAAAGTGATATTAAAATCTCTGTATTAGTTTGTTTTCCATGACCTGTAATGATGAGTGATTACTGGAATACAGCGGCTCATACACACTCATTCAATTAGCCTAAAAATGTTGCGGAAACCCTGATACATTTTTTTCAGGATTCTTTGGTGAACAGGAAGTTTAAAGAACAGCATTTATTTCGAAAAGAATTATTCTGCAACATTATAAATGTATTTACTGTCACTTTTGATCAAATTAACATGTCTTTGCTTAACATGTTAACAAATTAACATGTCTTTGCTTAATAAAAGCATTTACAAAAGAAAAAGATCTTTTTAATCTAACTGATCCTATTATTTTGCAAAATAATGACTGTGAAAATAAAGATTTTGTGTGCTTGAGTTGAAGTTTTTCTTGCACACTGATGATTCAAGTTGTAAGGAAAATATGTCATTACTTTTTACTTGATTGTCAGACCATTATGGAAGCTTGTTTCTGCCATGAAATAAAAAATAAAAAAAGGTAATTGCGACTTTTTATCTCACAATTCTTACTTTGTTTATCAGAATTGCAAGATATAAACTCACAATTGCGAGTTATAAAGTCAGAATTGCGTGATATAAAGTCAGAATTGCGAGTTATAAAGTCAGAATTGTGAGTTATAAACTTGCTATTGTGTGTTATAATGTCCAATTGTGAGGGGGAAAAAGATTATATCTCACAATTCTGACTTTATAACTCGCAGTTTCATGCTATAAAGTCAGAATTGTGAAATATAAAGTCAGAATTGCGAGTTATAAAGTCAGAATTGCGTGAAATAAAGTCACAATTGTGAGATATAAACTCGCTATTATGCGTTATAATGTCCAATTGTGAGGAAAAAAAGTTTATATCTCACGATTCTGACTTTATAACTCGCAATTGTATGCTTTAAAGTCAGAATTGCGAGATATACACTCACAATTCTGAGGAAAAAAAAGTCAGAATTGCGAGTTTATATCTCACAATTCTGACTTTACAACTTGCAATTGTTTATATCTCACAATTCTGAGAAAAAAGTCAGAATTGCGTGTTATAAAGTCAGAATTGCGCAACAAAAACACGCAATTGTGAGGAAAAAAAGTCAGAATTGTGAGATAAAAAGGCACAATTACCTTTTTTATTTTTTTATTTAGTGGTGGAAACAAGCTTCCATAGACCATCATAATATTTTTATTTAATTTAATTTTCTTAAAAATGGTATAAAAGTGTTGCAAATCATATGAAACCAACATGAATACAAAGTACATTTCTAAGAACTTAAACTAGATTTTTTAATTTTCTTTATCATGGATACTCTTATGTGTCATTGACCCACATCAATATCATAATTAGATCACGAGTGAAACTGTGCCCAGTGCGCAAAGGAGTGAAACTTCAGGTTCGTCATCAGATTTTCCGTCATCTCTCAGTCTCAGCATCAAACCCACACTGCACTATTTAACGACCGAGGTAATCTAAAAACTCCATTTCAACTTAATTTTAGTGCTAGTGTAATTGTTAAGCCCCAAGGGCTCATTAGACATCAACGTCTACGCCACTATTAAAAAACAAACAGCTCTTTGTCTCAGTTCAGTGGTCCGGAGTCTCTTGAAGGCCGTAGAATGCACATATGAAACTTGCTTCGTGGATGGTAAGTGGCCTGACAGATCACTAAAGGTCCTGCTTGCCATATGGAGCTTCAGCTCTGAGAGTTTCAGAGCTGAATGAGACTTCTGAAGCAGTCTGTAAAAAAAGGGAGCCATGATCTGATCACCCTCTGGCATGTGCTTCTTCATCCCTTCTGTTTTACAATAATTCTCCATTTCAGTGGCAGCGAGCTGCCAAGCGAGCCAGACCCAGCCCCACCACCAGCTGGTCCTCCGACCTGCAGTTTTATGCTGTGTGAATGGGTTTTCAATTAAAAAGTCTATTCAAACAAGTTTTTTTTTTTTTTACCCCCTGAAATGGTGGAACTCATTAAAGCCCTTCACTGAAATGTGGTACGTCAAGTGAAGTGTGAAAGTTTTCTTGTTCTTTATTTATGTGGTGATTTATTATAAGTAAATTAATAATTCGATAATGTGAAAAAAGCAATGGTGCACCATTAGAGGCTGATGAAATGAACCATGCTCGGTTGCTCTCAAGCTCTGAAACAAGAAACGAATCGAGGCTAATACAAACAAACACACAAACAGATATTTATACACACACACACAAACAAACTTGCTCTTATTTTTTATTTACTGCTTGTTGAACACTCGCTTTCTGCTCTTAAATGTCTTGTATGCACTTGTGTGTGTGTGTGTGCTCAGTCTATTTTTGCAAACCCAACCATTTAACATCGGATAGTTTGCCGGTTGACGGAACACTCGCCCGCTTAGGAATCCATAAAGCTGCTGAAACATGCTGGAGCTTCGCCTCAACAGATCTGTCCACAAGCGGGCAGAATAAATACATAAACAAGCAAAACTTTTAAATACACTCACGCATACGTAAGCAACCCCTGCCCACTGTCTCTGAAGCAAGGAAATGACTCTGGAGATGAGGTCCACTAAATGTACAGGGCCATTAGAGCTGGGCAAACAGCAGTTCTCCTAGGCCGCTGATGGCTAAACCACCACAACATGTTAGTGACATCCAACGAGCTGCAGACAGCAGGGATAAATAGACAGGGAAAACGTTTAGGGACTCTGGGAGGCAGCTCTGGGAAGCCGAACAATGGCTTTCTTTTGACACGGGCACTGTTAAGGCAGACTGTTGCAGGGCAAACACATTTAGTGTAGCCTAAATCTCGAGTTGTGAAGGAAGGAAGGAGATAATGAGAAATGAAAAGAGAAATGAATAATGAAGAGATGGAAAAAAAAGGATTGTAACACCTGGAGAAAGCACTACCTATGAAATAACAGTCCTACAAATAAAATAAAATAAAATAAAATAAAATAAAATAAATAAAATAAAATAAAATAAAATAAAATAAAATAAGATTGAACCAAGAAAAAAATGCAACATTGTAACAATTTAAGTCTCTGTTTCATAACAAAGCAAACAATCTACTTAATTAAAGGGGTCATGAATTGAGAAATGAAATTTTCATCTTTCCTTCATCATAAAAGAGGTCATTGTACTATAAAAATGTAAGATTCAGAACTCAAAACTTCCTTGTTAGTCCAAAAACAGTGCATGTCATTGTTGTAATAAATACAAGAGAGATGCAAACAGGATTACTTGAGCTACAAAAATGATAGAGATGCCTCTGAGGATTGCAAGACGTTTTGTAGTGCCAAGTTGTGGAAAAACAGTCTTTGCTTTGCCTTCATTGTGATCCTGGATGAGCGTTAAGTTCCAGTTTAGCAAGACACTGTTCGTTTGTTCGCTTCATTTTACTGCCACTTTCCGGCACAGGCTTTTCAAAGAGATTGAAAATAAAAGATGATGCAGTGCCGGCTATATTGGATCCGACAGTAATGTCACAACACAAGTGTGAGTAACCGAACTGAAGCGCTTTGCTAGCGGGTTATTAAACTCGACCAAACGCATCCTATGTGAGATAAATCAGATATAAAAAGTATTATTACAACTTACATCTGCAAAAAAGGATGAAAATGCATACATGAACTTTTGGTGCAAATTTCCTAGTTAAAAATTAAACGTCCTCTCAAGTCGTATTTACCACTGGGAAGCTCGAGGATAATTTTGATACCCAAGTTCCCAAGTTGGGTGGGCCATAAACTTTAAACATGGCAGAGGGAAGAACGATTGCTGCTGTGACTGGTACTCTTTATTAGTTTTTTTTCACAACAGCTACATCACCTTGTCTTGTCGTTAAAGTAGTATTTACAAGAATAATCATTTAAAGCGTATTATGTTTTATACACAGCAAAAAATAGCCTGTTTTTGACCGAAATTCCAGAATCATCAGCAAGCTGACTATCTAGATAGCGTGGTGAATGTTTACATGGTTGTCAATGAATGGGACACTAAATATCATACTGGCTTTAATAAGATTTTCCTAATAAATAAGCAAGAATATACCTGGTGTCCTCCATGATTCCTGTTCTTTCCGACAACAAAGCACTTGAATGCGACGAGATCGTAATCACGATTTCAAAAGTGGGAGGTAGGAAATTTCCGCAGCATTGACTATGCTTGTCTAAATGTGTAACTCCCTTTGTGGATGTGCTCTTCCCACTGAAACACAGCAACTAAAGCACAAAGAACTTTCTAAAGAAAGTTCTATTACAATAGTGTTCTCATTATAATGTTATGTAGGCAGATTGGCACTGCACATCTTGCACTGTATTTCATGATCAAAGCGATTCCAGGCATCACTGTGCGCTTTCAAATCCATAGTTTCACTTTATTTTGGAAGTCTGGACGGCATGCTGTACTAACGCTAACCAAACAGACCTCAGGTATCAATGAAATAGTGGTCCTTTTTTTTTTTTTTTGCTGGCCAATACAGTAACACTTTTTGGAGTTGATGCAGCGTGAAGCAAAAAGTTCAAGTTTCCATTTAAATACCAATGTCATTGTACACATACTCTATTCGAAGATGTGTTTGTCACTGATTATTAATTTATTACACAACCAAGTGTCCAACAATAACATCAAGAATAATGAAGTTGTGTCAAAGCTTAAAAAATGTTTGTCATGTAGACAAAACATTGGAGGGAGCCAAACAAATGAAGGAGAACCCTCGTTCACAAAACCAGTAAACCAGAGCCTAACCTTGTTTGGGGGAGAACTGGAGCAAAGCAACTGGGCAGCAGAACAAGACCTCTGCCAACATCCATGGAGCTCAACTGTCTGGGTGAGGGATTAAATAAGAGAGCATTATACAAAATAGAGGCTCCATTCTGTTCAGGGATCAGGTCTGCAGGCCATGCAGATGTGTGCAGTAATGCTCTAATAGGATTGACTGAATGCAGCACAGGAAATGCTGGGCCACAATACCTCTGGCCAGGTCTTTGTGATGGGTCAGAAAATGACAGCTGTAATGGGGCTATATCTCTCAAGCTGCCATGTAGCTGTTTTTCCAGGCAATTATAATTTTAGGGTGTTCAGGAAGAAAAATACCGAAATGCTTTTTCTGCATGTTGGCTGTCAGTGTTGTTAGCTGTCACCTCGGTTTAGTTTCTGTAACAATCTCCTAAACTCAGTTTTTTTTAAATGTTGGTTTATCCACAGGAGAACAAGTAAGAACTTGATGCTCTTTTTCTACATTTAGCTTTTGGTGGACCTGAATACATTTGACGTCAGAGTTTGCTCAAATTGGTGCGCACCAGAGAACAAGTTTGTTAGAATGACATCAACTCCAAGCTGCAACTGGAGCTACAAAAATTAATGCAAATAGTGAGCACTCAAAAACTTTAAGGGTTCATTATCAAGCTAGCTGCAAAACAAATCCATTAGTGCCACAAAGTCAAGCTGTCAGATTGTATGTATATTTCCAGCGAGATCGTAATATGCTGAGACTGATTTGAAATGAAACAGTTTGACTTTAATGAAAAATACTGAGAATGTCTTGAATATTAAGTTGTTCAGTAAGATGAATGCATGATGATTGAAGAATTTTACTCATGGTGCTTTATGCCTTTTTCCTTTTCTGTGACATACTACGATCCTTCACAGTGTTAAACCATCAGACAATGACTGACAACCTGCCACATTGGACTTTCCTTCAGCCAATTGCAACCCTCACAAAACGCCTTTCATTCAGTAGTCACTCAGAACTAATAAATGAGCCATTCTGAATCACACAAATGACAAGGATATTAAGCAAAGTGATTTCATAGTTTATTTTGTTGTCAACAGTATTTTGCCATTATTCATTACTTTGTTACAGAAAGATCCAACACCTGGCCCACAGCGCACAATGCATGTCACTCTCCTGACAAATCTAATAATCATAAAGCTGCTAATGGCCAAAAAACAAAGCACAAAGACTCTGCTCTCATCATCCTAATAACAAGGATTGTCTATCATATGACACTTTTCTTAATTCAACACTAATGCTCTGTAATTAAGTCGACAAATTCAAGCCGTATAGCCATATTTCTATAACAACAACTGCCCACAATTAAGCATTTTATAATCCTTTTCTTTATACTGCTGCGTATAACTTTATTAAAGGGTTAGTTCACCCAAAAATGAAAATTCTGTCAATAATTACTCACCCTCATGTCGTTCCAAACCAGTAAGACTTTCGTTCATCTTCGGAACACAAATTAAGATCTTTTTAATTAATTCTGTGAGCTTTCTGTCCCGCCATTGACAGCCTACGCAACTACCATATTCAAAACAAAGGCAAAAGGTGACCGAACTCCCCCCTACCAAAAGAAGACAAAAAAAAAAAAAAAAAAATGACCAAAACGTTCAGGAAAATAGAGGTGCAGAGGATTTCCATGGTGGAGCAGAAGACCACCACAGCAGGACCGACAACCTCCATGGAGGAGTGGACGGTGGACGAGAGTTCCGTGCGAAATGGGAGGCAGCCAGGAGGAAGGTGACCCATGGTGGAAATGATGGAGGGAGGAGCCATGGTGGACACTTGAGCCCGACCAACTGAGGTGACACAGGGAGATGATGAGGCCCAGGCGAGGTCCGATGGACTGAGAGACCCGGCGACATCGATGGACCAGGAGACCAAGGTGGAGTCCCGGCAACGAGCAGCCGGAGAACTGGGGTGTCGCCAGTGTGAATGAGGACCGAAGTGGAGCCTGAGGGATGAAGGAGCCCGACGGAGCCATAGGGGTGGAGCGCTGCAGACAGCATAGAAGTCCGTGGCGAAGGTGCAGCGATGACTCACCCAGGTAGACCCGGTGGGACGAGGGACCCCTGTGGAGTCGAAGGGACGCCGGTCCCAGGTGGAGCCGAGGGGGCGAGAAGACGGGGGTGGAGCCGATTGGTCAACGGTCCGAGGTGGAGCTGAGGGCTCAGAGGGACGAGGCAGAGCCAGGGAGTCCCCATGCCACGGCGGAGCTGGTGACTGGAAGCCCCAAGGTGGATCCAGGTTGCATGGCGGAGCCGAAGGGCTGAAGAAATCCAGCGGAGGTGAGGCCAAAGGAATGGCTGTCTTCGGTGGAGCAGGCAGGCCACTGGTTTGGATGTGACAGCTGGTCAGACGGGACCTCAGGCTTCCTTTCCTGGATGAACGAGGCTGCTGGCTCTGGCTCCGTAGCAGGCATAGGCTCAGGCTCAGTGTCTATGGCGGGCATCAGCTGGCTCTCTCGGTGTGCGGTGGGCTAAGGCTCCTCATCCGCAGTGGATGGCAGGTGGAACGATCTCCCTGGGGTACGCATACTCCAAACACCGGAGAATGGCCTCTCTCCATGTTCCTTCCACTAAATCAGGTAAATCCAGTGGTCCATATTAATTAGCTCCTATCCAGAGTAATGATTTTACCGTTTCATCATTAAACGAAGTCTGATGTGCAAACTGGCAAAAACAAAGTCTATACTGTTATCCACAAATGAAAGCCCTTCCTAGACGAGAGTAGTAAACTCAGCTGCATAATCCATCTTCTTTCTTTGGTCTGGTATTTTGTAATGCTTTGGGTCCAATGAAGATGAGAGAAGGTCAAGATAAAGTGGTTATTTACAAAATATTAATCTCCAACACATGTTCACACGAGTGAACACAACGCATACATGTTGTGTTGACACCAGAGCGGACGTTGCACTGGAGGTTAATGAGTTTTTTTGTTGTTGTTGTTGTTGTTGTTTTTGTTTGTTTGTTTTTTGCACAAGCTAAGCTCAAGCGCTTCATTTCCAAAATTGAGGTTAAACTTTAAATTGAGGTTGCAAATTAAAAAATTGAGGTTAAACTACTGGAGTCACATGGATTACGCTAATAATGTTTTTACTATCTTTCTGGGCCTTGAAAGTGGTTTTGAAAGTGGGCCTTGAAAGTGGGTTTGGATGACATGTGAAATTAATGACAGAATTTTTATTTTTGGGTGAACTAACCCTTTAACCTTTATTCATTAGCCTCTTTATATTCTATGCAAAATGATGTCAAATTTGACCAAATAACATCAATTGAAACAAAGAATACTGTTTAAAGTATATTTCAGAGATATAACCATTACATGGTGCCAATGCAAACATGCATGTATTTGCTGATATCAGTCTAAATATCAGAAATGAGTGTTGATAGTACAGTATTTCTGCCAGATGCTATAGCTTCTGGTGTCACAAGCTTTTTAAACTATTTTAAAGAAATATAGCTTATCAGTTTAAATACAATACAGAACCTTGGCAAGAAGGGCAAGAAAGGTGAAGAAAAAAGACCAAAAGAGAACAAAAGTTGATCAACTGGACATGTACCAAAAGGAAAAATGATCCACAGAGCCGTAATGCAATGAATCTACTATGAGCGGTCTCCTAATTCTCTTTTTCACTGGTGAAATATTACAAAATTCAAAGAATTTTTAGTAACCCTACTTCTTTAAATATAGTTTCAATGATTACTTTATGACCAAGAGCAAGAAAAAGAGGAAATCACTGTTCTTTAATTTCAACTTAGAGCCAGCACGAATAATTGATTGCATGCTTTTATTAACTTAGACAATATTCCATTACCTCCAAGGCAGGGCTCCTTGACGGTTTCTTGGGATAAGTTGATTTAAAAGGATCGTTATGAAGCCTTCTGAGATGGCAGCACTAATTGCACAAATGATAAAACAAGTCTGCCATTATCTCACAGGTGACGGAGCGTTTAAGATGAGCTAAAATGATGTTTAAAATTCATTACTTGAGGAACAGGGATCCGGTTTAGGGTTCTGGGACATTACTAAGATCCCCCCATTTCAGATCAACGCTGTTCGTAGTCACTTGGCAAAAAATGTTCATTAGATTTTAACAATTAAACTAATACTTTATCAAACAAACTCTGAAGTTTGGACTGTGTTGACTTAATCTCAATTACTCTTAGGAAAACATCATGAACGCAGAACCCTGTTTTTCCATAGCAAACGCCTTCCAAACAAAAAAGCGAGTGATGCATCATCAAATTCTCTATTGTTTGAGTCTCATGCTGCATTTGATTTTGTCCTTTGTCTGAAGAGTTCTCAGTCTCACTCCTTAGAAACAATGCAAATGAGAAAAGCAATCAGTGCATCGGTTCAGAAATTTAAGCTCACTGGCTACTTCATTTAGTTCAAAGGTTAATTTAGTACAGAGGATTGAATAAAAGCATGAAATCAAATGAAAACCCAGCTTTCCAGTCTGGCATTCAAGGCTAGAAATAAGCCAGTCTTAATTCAAAAACCTGTTCCCAGCTCTAATGAGTGCTTAACAAATTAAGCCAAATGGATTTCTTGATTTGCAAGCCAACACAACAGAATCTAACCAAACTCTGAAATTAATGTATAGAGAAGACCGGGGCAAGTTGTCACAAATGTTTGTTTGTCTGGTTTGTTTGTTTGTTTTCACATGCATTTTAGATGTTGTACTTGTATTCAGTTCATTAACTTCAATTTTTGAGCACAGAAAAGGTTTATATGATTTACCTTTTTTGATGTTTCTTGAATTATTTTGTTTCATAATTGTTTTACGTTTTAAATTTAAAAAAGGGCTATTTAAATAGCAGATTCCATTATGACGACATGAACAGTATTTCTATGCAAATGTCCAAACTTATTAGTCCTTAAGGTTTTAAATCTTTGGGAGTGACGACTAGCCCCGGTTTCCCCTAATATAGTTTTTTGTTTTGACTGTGGCTTTAAGATGTAGTATTTTGAAATAACAAAACAGGGTTACCACAGACAAATAAGTGGGTCAGTCAGCAAAAGTCTAAAAATACAAAGCCACAGGCACGGAGGTCAGTCACTGCAGGCCAACGGCTGGTCGTGAATGTCTCTCGGCGCATTAGAGAGAAGCGCACTTTCCACTAGTGTCTGTGGTACTGCTGAGGCATTATGGATATTGCACAAACTCTAGGCTATATCTCTTAATCCTCTAATCTGCAGAGCTCAGGGAATAGCTGGCTACATCTGTAAGACCCTGGAATGCCGGGGCAATGCTCTTAACATAAAAATGTCATATTCACTTCCCTCGGCAGAGATATGTTTACACAAGTCGCCCACACTCATGCATTGTAATTTGATGTAAGCTGTTCAGTTGATAGGGTGGCGTTCTGAGACGTGACTGTGTGAGTTTCCCAGGTGAGTTGCTGGTGACAGGCTGTGCAAAGCTGCTGATGATGGCATGCATGACCATGAGACGAAGTGTCTGACTCCCTCAGCAACTAAATATACTGCAGCAACTAAACCGTTAAAAAGTGGTAATGAAATTACTATCATTTGTGAAGTTAGTCTACAGCAGTTAATGCATTCTAAAAATGGATTGAATACATTGACTAAAATATTAATAATATAAAATTGGATGTTACATTTAGGGCATATTTAACTGAAATTCTACATATAACACAAATAATGATATTTTTACATTTTTACAATTTACATTTTTGTTGTATAGTGTGAATATTTGTAACCTTTTTAACTAAATTATGAACAAATAAATACATACATACATACATACATACTGTCCGGATTATGTCTCTGTCTGTTTAGATTCATTGTGTTTTGGTTTCGTTTTCCCTGCTCCCGTTTTGCCTGTGTTCCTTGGTCATTAGTTTCTTAAATAATCCCGCACCTGTTTCTGTTATGGTTAATTAACTCTCCCTGTGTACTGCGTTCTAGACGTGGTCGGACCTGGGAATATTCTAAATTAAATGTCCCACTTCAGACCTCAGTGAGTTCCAGTCATCACACGTCACATTCACATGCTGACCACATGATGTTGCCATGACACAACAAGAGCATATTGTATTTTTAGTGTCAATTATGGCAAAAACAGAATAAAAATAACCAAAAAAGTTGCGACAAGTGGCGACAAGCAAAAACAAAGGTATCATTACATAAACTTAATGTCTAATGTTAAAGTTTGTTTTTACATTTATGCTCACTGAAAGCGGACTTGCCGACATCTTGGAAGTTACGTCAAATGACGCTTCTCGCTGAGGTCGGGGTTGATCGATGAACCCTGAGTTCACATGCCAAATGTCCGACTTTCAGTGGTGTTCCAGACGTTATTTCCTATAAGGAGGTGGGAAAAATCCAAATTTCGATCTGTCTGAAATGCAGCATAAGCCCTTAGTTTCCCTTCCTAATTCTTTGTCCGGCATTGTCTAAGGTTTAATGTGGTTGTGCTCTTCCGAGTTTCTTCCTGGATTTATTAGTAAATATTATTTATTTCTCTGAATCTCCTGTGTTGTGCACATCATTACAGCCACACATGTGAAAGAATATTGGACCTAGATATGATTTTTGTTTGCACCATTTTTTTCTCCTTTTTTTTTTTTTTTTTTTTGGACTTGCCGGCTATCCAACTGCTGAGCAGAAGGAGCGAAAACTAGAGGACCAAACCAAGGACTTTTTAGATCTGCCCAGTGTTGGTCTTCGGGGAGATTTCACTGCGTTTGTGAAGTGGGTGCTAGTGAACAACGGATTGTGTTCACCATCTGCCCCACTGAGGAGTACATCATCAGCCCCACATTTCAGACCCAGAGCCCAGTCAGCCACCTCCCACACCCAGCATGGAGTGTATGCCAGAGCCCACCGCAGACACGGAGCCCGAGCCTGCCGCAATGTCAGCACCAGATGAAACAAAGACTGAAACAATCATCGGCCCGAGCCCGAGCCCTACGAATTGTCTGACCAGGTGCGTGAGCCAGCTACACCATGTGTCACTGTGGGTGTCCTCGTGGAGTTCCAGGGAATGGTGAAGACATTGTGACACTCTCATCACTGAGGGTGAGCTGCAGCTGACCTCTGAATTATATAATGAGGAATTGGAAGGAATTGAACCACCCAGCTCCTAGTCTCCTGTGTCTCCACTGGTCCTGCCCACCTCCTCTGCCTATAACAGCTGTTTTCCTTCAGTCCCTTGGTTCCTTCTCTGAATCCACTCTGCTGTGTAGATCTGCCTCAGATGTTCTGGTCTACAGCTCTGCCTTGTTAAGAGGATCCCCTAGCTCTGCCTCAGGCAGCTGAGCCCATCGCTACATCTCGGCTCGTCAACCAGTCGGCTCCACCTTGGCTCCTCCCTCCCTCGGCTCCACCTGGGACCATTGGCCTTATGGCTCCACTGGACTCCCTTGTCTCTCTGGCTCCACCTTGGTCAGACGTCGCTCTGCCTGCAATATGGACTTCCAGGCCTTCAGCTGTGCTTCATCCCTCCACCCCTTCAGCTCCGTAGGGTTCCGCCTTCCCTCTGGCTCTGCCTTGGTCCTCAGTCCCACTGGCTCTGCCTCAGTTTTCTAGCACCCTGGCTCATCGTTTTGGCTCCGCGTTGGTCTCTAGATTCATCTGTGTCGCCCAGTCTCTTCGGCTCCGCCTGGGTCTCCATCTCCATCGGCTCCGTCTGCATCTGTTGTCCTTCTGGTTAAACCAGCCAAGTCTGCGTATGTCTATGTCTGTTTGGTTTCCTCGTGTTTTGGTTTCATTTTCCTTTTTCCTGTTTTGCCTGTGTTCCTTGGTCAATAGTTTCTGATTAATCCCACACCGGTTTCTGTTCTGGTTAATTAACTCTCCCTGTGTACTTAAGCCCTTCATTTCCTAAGTTCTTTGTCCGGTATTGTCTATGGTTTAACATGGTTGAGTTTCTCCCTGGATTTATTAATAAAGTTTATTTCTCTGAATCTCCTGTGTCGTGCACATCATTACAGCCACACATGTGACACATACATACATGGGCGTCATTAGGGGGGGGCAAGGAGGGGCAGATGCCCCCATATTTTTCCCGATGTGAGTCGTCAGCTCCTGTCCACTACAATTTGGAGCGGTTAAGGCCCGGGTATAATTCATTTCCCGCGTTCCGCTCCGTCTTGCACACATTTGAGCGTGCAAGCCTTTTTAAAGACACTCCTTTGCCCGTGAGCACTGAAAGACGCTTTGGCGCATGCGCAAGTCCGTGGTCACAAAAATTGCTCACAGCCACTGTTCAGAGAGTAAGCTAGTCCACAGTCTAGTAAACGTTTCTTGCTTGCGCCAACTGAAAACACATGAGAAACATCATGAGACAGGAGAGACTTGGACATTGCAGGACTGAACATTGAACGGTCCATGCATGTGGATTAGGATAAAACAGGTAATCGCTTTGATGCCATGCCTGAACGCCTTTTATCCCTTCCCAGTGGCGTATAGCGGATGGGCACGCGGGACTATTAAATTATTCTTATTATTATTATGCTAAAAAGATGTTTGTACCTGCAAAAAAAAAGGGAAAAAAAAGATTTTTTACTTGCCCCCCCAACTCGAGAGTCAAATGTCGCCCATGCATACATACATACATATTCAATTTGCAAACTTAAATTTGCATACTGTATTAGATGAGAACTCACAGCATGGAGTGGAATATTTATTTTTCAATAAAACAAAGAATATAAAATACTCTTTTTATCGGATTAATTGATTCATCAAAGAATAATCAACAGAATAATTAGCTAAAAATATTGATTAGCTGCAGCCCTAGTTGAATACTTAACACTAACACAATACATCTCAAGGAGCAGTTGCTATTAGTCAGGACATCAATGTGCAAACAAGAACAACAGTGTGAATCACTTGTCCACCTGCTTTGCTGTGTTGTTTTGCATTGCAATCAGATACAGCCTCATTTCAAGCCTTCATTTGCTGTAGTTGTAAGGCTTTTCAAAAAAGTGTAATTTAGGTGACAACTCTAAGACAGGAAAATGGAGCCACTTTCTCAAATGCGTATCTGATGGGTGGTTAGCGATTGTTTAAAATGTCGGAAGACTGACGCTAATCTACTTTCTGTTGTGAACACACAGTGGATAAGCACGTTCTATTGCTATAATCTTCCATGCAGAATGCCTAAAAATACATCAAACCTGTTTGTTTTGTTACAGGCAATCAGCATCAGTGAAGGCACCTTAAACAACAGCATAACCAGACAGATAATGAGAGAAAACAGCGAGAGTGATGGAATAGGTGCATAGAGTTTTCTAATTAAAAAATGTATAAATTTAAATCCATTATTTAAAAATAAATGTTATTCCACATCCTGCCCAATGTTGGCTCTAAAACGATGCGTAATTTGAAAGCTATGAAAACTATATGCTTTACTATGTTTACAGAAAGTGTTAAAATATAAACATCACATTTTAAACCTGCATTAAAATGGTAAAAGAAGCAGAAATTACTACATTAAAAATGAAAAACAAAAGCACAAATGGTACGAGAAACACAGACTCAGACTCGATTACATAACTTATTACAATACTCCCTTCACTGTTTCTCATAAGAATATAATTAACTGCATGTGTTACATGCAGAATTTTAAACCTGTATTTAATGTCTAACAACATACATTTAATGTATAACATTTTATATAATGTATAAAATTTCACCATGAAATAAAAATGTACAATTCTTTTGTTTATGGAATATTGCAGTATTTATAGTAAATGATTCATCTGTGGAATTAAATTCATGTATCCTCGAAATGTTTAATCAAAATAACTTCCCCTCCCTCTTGCAATGACATCATCTTCCCTGATTATGTGTTTTTCGGTGCGATGGTAGGATAACTTGTCACTTACGTGAGATCACAGCAATAGCAAACCAAAACAATCCTACTGATTTCCGGTGGACAAAATCAAGTCAAGAAGCCATTTCACTCGGAAATACATCACAATAGGGAAGAAAATACTATCGCAACTTCCGTTTCATGCTGACTTTAACGGAGATTTGCTTGCTGTCAAGACAAGCCTTTATTCAAATAATAGCATGACTTCCTAACGTTTACAGATAGGGATATAACTGTAAAATGTATGTTATGTGCTGTCAATGTGTAAAATATGTCCCACCGGAGCTTTAAAATGGTGTTCTATGAAAGAATGAAAGTCATAGGTTTGGAACAACATTGGTGTGTGTAAATAATGACAGAATTTTTATGTGAGCTATCCCTTTAAGAAACAGCACTTTCCCAATAGAGGCTCCAACATGATGGATGTGTCAAAGGTGATAAATGAAGCTTTTACTGAGGCAACTGACCACCAAAGCTTTAAACACAAAAACAAGCAGCTCACAACGAATGCCATCAAAAGAGCAACGTGAACATTACCTGAGTCCAAACAGAAATGCTTATTATCACCCAGTCAACAAAGTATGCAAATAGCCTATTTTTCACATCTTCACATTACAACCATGACTAATGGGTTCATGCAAAATTGTAGCTAGCAACATAATGCATAAGAGAACACACCTGATCTCTAAACTGTCAAGATGTGAGAGAAAGAGATTACCAGACTTCTTAAGTTCATCTCAACGAGAAAAACACCTACAAATCTGGAAAACACGGCTTTACCTAAGTCTCCTTCAGCACTCTAGAACCTCTGCGAAATATAGACAGCGGTGGAGTTGTCAAATAATAATACAGGTCAAAATGATTGTTGTTTAGGCCCTTAAATGAGTTATTATGTCCTGTCCGTTCACTGCAGCATGTTAGTTAGTATGCGAGCACCGCTACTGCGGATGAGATAAAACACACGCGCGCGTGCACAGCCGTACTGATATGACGATACGTGAAGGAATTTAGACTGACAGTTAGAAAAATGAAATATATAAAGAATATTTACCTGTTAAAAATGATTATTTTCTTATAACCACATCTCTTCTCTCTCTTCTTGCGAAGTTTTTGTCCTCGCTCACGTTGGAGTGTTTGTTAGCGCGCTGTTTCTATGTTCCAGTCAGATACTTATTTCATTCCGCCTCTTCTTACGCTACAGAACGAACCGGGTACTGGCGTCCGTCGAGGACCTAGACAACTAAAACAAACAACCCATTCCGATGCGGATGTCCATGGTGTCTTGGACGAAGCGTATGTTTTAGTAGTAGAACAAGCACATGTGTAAATGTTGTCATTCGTGGAGCTGTAATCATCAGAGGGAGGGTTGAGGAGATGTTTGCCTAAACAAGACCGAGTGTTGCTCCGAGTGATGTTGGTGCTCATCAGTAAAGGTACCAAGGTGGGATAATTTGTGTATCATCTTAGACTAACCGAAATTCTATATTATTTTAGACACTTTTAGTACTTCAATCTTCAGAAGCCCAAAAATGCAAGATGAAAACAAATTAAAATCCCGTAGCGCCTTCCTTATTTATTTATTTATTTATTTATTTACTTTTATGTTTGTTTTGCTTTGTTCGTTTAGGATTTTTTTTCCCTAATTTGCATGAAAAAAATAATTATTTAAAGTCACCATGAAATCAAAATGGACAGTTTTTGTCAATTTTCTCATGTCACTCACATGAGATCATAGCAAACAATCCAACGATCCAATCAATTACCGATGGACAAATTCAAGTCCCGCCCTAAATTTTTTCTTGTTCAAGAAGTAATTTCACTTGGATATACATCGGAATAGGGGGGAAAAGACTATCGCAACTTACATTTTATTCAGACTTTCACTTGCTGGCTAACAATTAGCATGCAATCTCAAATCTGGCCACTAGGAGCACTAACAGAAAACAGCCGTTGAGTGTATCGGTTGTACACTTGTTATTGCAGTGCATTATAGGATTGAAAGAGTGCACTTGATAATGTCCACTATAGTTTCAGAAACCACTACAAATGGCCGTTCCCTAAAATGGTGCGTTATACAAGGTTATAAGCAGTGGCGTAGCAGAAAGGCACACACTGCGGAGGCAAGGAGGCCCTGTGTGTTGGGGAGCCCCACAATAACCCCACCCCACACAATCTCTATCAAGGGGGGCCATGGACTTGCAGTTCACGAGGGGGACACCGTGGAGTTCCGCTATGCCGCTAGGTATAGGAGATGATTTCAGACACAGCCAATGACTGGCTATAAAATTAGCATGCAATACCAACTTTGGCCACTAGGAACAACAGTAGTGAAGGGGCAGTGACACTGACATTAGGTTGTGGTACCAACTTTGGCCACTAGTAAAGTGCCATTCACACTGACAGTGACTCAAGCCCAAAGTATACTTCACTTTTTACGCGAGGGTCAGTGTACAGTGATTTAATTATTGTCGGTGTAAAAGGGGCTTAAGCATGAAATCTTATATTTATCTTTATATTTACTTTATTGTATATAATAATTTTACATTTAAAAAGATGTTTTACACATTTTAATAAATAATGTTTGTTTTTTTGTTTTTAAATGTGTGAAAAATTAACGAATTGTAATTTTGGGGTGAACTATCCTTTTAAATGTTAAAGGTAATGCATTTATAAGCCAGAAACATATTCATAAATACAAAAAATAATTGTAGTGTTTTTTGTTTTGTTTTTATCCAGGCACTGCTTACATGTTTTCCATGTTTTGTTTTTTTTGTAAAACCAACTCTTAGCATTCATGAGACAAACCCATCCACAGAAATCAGCTCAGGATAAATGATTTAAATTCTCTTTCTTTTGGTTATGTAACTGTCTGCCTTGTGTCTACATAACTGATGAAAATCAATTGAATGAACCTCTGCTCTCGGATGTCAAGCTGGATTTGTGGAGGAAGTAATCACACATTTCTGCCTTGAATATCTGACTGTGGTATGATACAAACAAACATGTTTTTCTCCACAACACTGCTGGAAATATGGTCGGTGCCCCTCTTGATAATGACATATTGCATTCATTTAGTCCTGCGACGAAGACGCCCCTCCAGAAAAATACAGCTAATGGAAATGGAGGCCAGAGATCAGAGAGGCCACACAAATACTCCACTGAGCTAACACAGTTATTAATTATGCCAAATAATACCTGCTTCAGAAAAAAAAGAGTATTTTTCAAAACAGGATATATTGTGTAAGTAGGTTTCTCTTATGCACATAATAATGATCCTTTACAATTATCCTTTTGTATAACCAATTTATTTAAACTGTCAGTGGAAATCAAACATTATTATAAGATAATCAAACAATTCACCTTTATAAGCACGTTGTGTATTGCAAGGTTTTATCTCAGAGGGATACAAAACACCGGCGGCTAAACAGTATAGACCTAGTGTCTCTACAAAGCTGTTCTACAGGTGTCCCTATCCAAAATATATTTTTGGAGAAATGTCTTATGACGATACGTTTGGAGACGCTGTGAGCTCAGGAGGTGGTCGGCTCCTGTGGTGAAGTGCTTGGAGCATTTTGAGTCAGTATGGGGTACGGAGGTATGGGGAGCAAAGCACAGTGTGTCGCTAATCGCTGTGTTTTTTGCATCCTGCCGAGATATGTTCACGCGGGGCTACGACACAAAGCCACAACACAGTTTCCAAAGCAACAGAACAAACGACATATAGGAGATGCAGAAAGAAAACTGTTTTTCCAGGTGCCATTGATTGACTGTCATAATTATAGTGCAATTTGTTTATTTTTGGCTTGATAAGGACAGAGAAATCCAAGAACGTGCTTGTTTTTGGAGGGAAAATAAACCATAGTCATGTTTTTCCAAATATACTTTGGAATAAATGTTGATGAATATTTACTATCAAAAAGTAATCAGTACTATAACCTCTGTGATGCATCAGTGGAGCATATGGACATGTGTGAAACTCAAATTATCTGATCGTTTTCATAATGCTGTGGTTTTACTGCTATCTCATTAGACTTGCCTTCAGGCCAGCTGGACGTATTGAGCAGCGTCACTCATTCCAGACTCTAATTGAAATTGTAACAATGAAATAATCAATAGGCAGCAATTGTTTCTTTCTTCAATTAAGGCTATATCAGAGATGGTGCAAGTGATGCAATATGTGTGCAGTGTTATTCAAGGGGTCAAGAT